>NC_090182.1:1330503-1509106 GCF_024679245.1 Pseudorasbora parva
TCATTTGGCCAAATTGAATTTCTGTGAATCAAATTGTTTCAATTCAAAGGAATTCAATTTGGCCAACAATTTTTTTAGATGTGATCAGTCACTAGAATGTGTTCAATTGGAGACCTGAATTATTAATAATTGATATCATGTCATTTGTAAACAGATGACTGCAGTTTTCTGCCTTTTCTCCGGACAGATCTTCATCAAGAAAGCGGAGTGACTGATGTTCAGCAATTACCTCCTGATGTGTGTGTGTGTGTTCAGGACGGCTCTCACACACACGTCTCTTTATCTCGGCTCGACAGCGCCATCCGCTGGCCACAGGCTGCTGCAGCAGGCCGAGGATCGGCACGGCCAATCACACACAGACACACAGCTCCAGCTGGTCTTTTGGAAACTGTATTTATATGTATATAAGCCCATGGTTGAGTTTCTGTAATTACACTGGTCTGTTGTCAAGGGCTTCCTGGACCTTCTCGCCCGCTTTGACATTCAACTAATGCTGCTTTTGGGATGAGGACTCTTCTTGATTTTCCTACTTGAGATTTGATTTTTCAAAGTTCAGTTTCTGTTGTTCACTAGTTTGACAAAAGCTTCTGTTTAGGCTACTCCAAATGGTGTGTATTTATTGTATTTATTACGAGTACACACACGTGCTGGATATGTGTTAGTTCGTGCACAGGCCTAGCGTGTGTTTCCAAAGTCGGTCCGGAATGAGGAAAGAGGAACGTTTATTGTATCTAGAGTATGCTGCAGATCTCTTCTTCTTATAATTAAAATCAAATCAAGAGGGAAGGCTTCGGAACATTTCATTGATGCATATTTATGGGTATTATCATCATTTTCGCTTACACTTTATTTTAAGGTGATGTACACTCTAAAACATGCTAGGTTAGGGTTAGAAATGGACAAACCCAACTTGGGTTGTTTTTAACCAGCATTTTTTATAGTGTAGTTGCATTGTGCTAACTCATAAGTACTGAGATTCATCATCTATGTGTACTTACTATAGGGTTACGGTTAGTTGATTAGTGATTATACATAATTTACTGCACTTTAAAAAACACTGGATCAAAAACAACCCAAGAGCTGGCTAAATATAGCACAGAACACATTGGGTTGTTTTGTAACCCAGCATAGTTGATTCATTTTTCCTGTAATACTAGATTATTATTTTACTTCATACTTGATTTCTACGGATGAACTTCAATCCTCTAAACTTTAAAAAAAAATACTCCACACAACCACCGGCGTGCATGATCATTCCTTTATTTCTATATTTCTATTTAATATAAATACAAACCTGATTCCAAAATTGTCGGGACACTGTACAAATTGTGAATAAAAGTTTCAAATTTCAATATTTTATTCAGAATACAACATAGATTGCATATCCAATGTTAAAACTGAGAAAATGTATAATTTTAAGGGAAAATAAGCTGATTTAAAGTTTCATGTCATCAACACATCTCAGTAAAGTTGTGCCGAGGCCATGTTTCCCACTGTGTGTCATCCCCTCTTCTTTTTATATCAGTCTGCAAACGGTCTGGGACTGAGGAGACGAGCTGCTCAAGTTTAGGAATAGGAAATGTTGTCCCATTCTTGTCTAATACAGGCTTCTAGTTGCTCAACTGTCTTAGGTGTTCTTTGTCACATCTTCCTCTTTATGATGCGCCAAATGTTTCTAATGGTGAAAGATCTGGACTGCAGGCTGGCCATTCAGTGCCGGATCCTTCTTCTACACAGCCATGATGCTGTAATTGATGCAGTGTGTGCTCTGGCATTGTCATGTTGGAGAGAGCAAGGTCTTCCCTGAAAGAGACGCCGTCTGGATGGAGCAGATGTTGCTCTAGAACTTGGATAGACCTTTCAGCATTGATGGCCTTTCCAGATGTGTAAGCTGCCCATGCCACACACACACATGAACCCCAGACCATCAGAGATCAGCTTCTGGACTGAGCGCTGAGAACAGCTTGGGTTGTCCTTGTCCTCTTTAGTCCGGATGGCGTCCCAGTTTTCCCAAAAAGAACTTCAATGATCTCAGAACAGTTTTCCACTTTTGCCACAGTCCATTTTAAATGAGCCTTGGCCCAAAGCAAACGCCTGCGCTTCTGGATCATGTTTAGATATGGCTTCTTCTCTGACCTGTAGAGTTTTAGCCGGCGACGGCGAATGGCGCGGTGGATTGTGTTCACCAATGTTTTCTGGAAGTATCCCTGAGCCCATGTTGTGATGTCCATTACAGTATCATTCCTGTGTGTGATGCAGTGCCGTCTAAGGGCTGAAGATCACGGCCATCCAGTTTGGTTTTGACCCTTGACCCTTACGCTCAGAGATTGTTCCAGATTCTCTGAATCTTTGGATGATATTATGCACTGTAGATGATGATAACTTCAGACTCTGTGCAGTGTTTCTCTGAGAAACTCCTTTCTGATATTGCTCCACTATTGTCTGCCGCAGCATTGGGGGAATTGGTGATCCTCTGCCCATCTTGCCTTCTGAGAGACTCTGCCACTCTGAGAGGCTCTTTTATACCCAATCATGTTGCCAATCGACCTAATAAGCTGCTAATTGGTCCTCCAGCTGTTCCTAAATGTCCATTTAACTTTGCCGGCCTCTTATTGCTACCTGTGTCAACTTTTTTGGAATGTGTAGCTCTCATGAAATCCAAAATGAGCAGATATTTGGCATGACATTTCAAAATGTCTCACTTTCAACATTTGATATGTTATCTATGTTCTATTGTGAAAAATATATAAGTTTGAGATTTGTAAATTATTGCATTCCTTTTTTATTCACAATTTGTACAGTGTCCCAACTTTTTTGTAATTGGTTTGTATATATACTGTATACATGAATGTACATTATGCAAACAAACTTTTATTTTGGATATTTCGATTAACTGATTTGACAGCACTAATTTATAGATCAAATGAAACCTACACAGATCCCGGGTCAGACGTGACAACCCAGTGTTTGGGTAGTTTTTGTTCTACTCAGATCAAAAACAATGACCCAAAATGCTCAACCCAGGATTTGTGAAGAAAAAAGAACCCGAGTGTGTCTGAGTGTGTTATTACCATAGTAAGTACATGTACGTCACCTCAAAATACTTTCCAGAGAGGATTGTTATTTCTTGCGATGTGTGTTTCCATCTTCTAGCCTTAATGTGACGCAGTCAAGAGCTGATGTGACATTACACACACACAACATTACACACACTGACACTGACACACACCTGACCGACACGTGTCCTCCAGTAGTGGCGGACAGATTAATCGAGCAGATACTAACGTAACTGTGACACAAAATCCTAAATAAACAGCATAATCGCATTAATCATACGCATTAAAGTCAGTAATATAATCGTGTGTGTGTGTGTGTGTGTGTGTGTGTGTGTGTGTGTGTGTGTGTGTGTGTGTCAGGTCTGTGTTTGACTGGCATGTGCCACTGAATGTTCTGTAATACGTCACAAACTGCCCATTCTAGAAAAGACAAGCAATAAATCTATCGTGGGTCACTATAATAACGCACTAACACTTGCGTCCGTTACTGTAAACCTTTATTTCTACATGATGATCTCCAGCACAAGAGTCTCATCTGTGGCTTTTAATATTGAAGGGTTAGTTCACCCAAAAATGAAAATTCTGGCATCATTTACTCTCCATCAAGTTGTTCCAAACCTGTATGAATTTTTTTCTTCTGCTGAACACAAAGGAAGATATTTGGAAGAATGTTTGAATATGAGCAGATTTTGGGCCCCATTGACTACCATAGTAGGGGAAAAAATTACTGTGGTAGTCAATGGGGGCCAAGATCTGCTTGAACACAAACATTCTTCCAAATATCTTCCTTTGTGTTCAGCAGAAGAAAGAAATTCATACAGGTTTGGAACAACTTGCGAGTGAGTAAATGATGCCAGAAAATTCATTTTTGGGTGAACTATCCCTTTAACTCCTCTCCCTAATGTCGCTCCACACCCGTCAGACCTCCAAACAGTTTAAGATATTTTATATTTAGTCCGAGAGCGTATGCAAGTGTATGCACACTATACTGTCCATGTCCAGAAAGGGAATAAAAACATCATCACAGTAGTCCATATGAGACATCAGTGGGTTAATTAGAGTCTCTTGAAGCATCCAAAATACATTTGGGTCCAAAAATAACAAAAACTACGACTTTATTCAGCATTGGCTTCTCTTCCGCGTTTGTGTTCAATCCTCAAATAAAGATTCAAACGGTTATGAATCAGTGAATCGATTCATGATTCGGATCGCGTGTCAAACTGCTGAAATCACGAGACACTGGCGATCCGAATCATAACAGACACGACTGTTAAAGGTGCAGTATGTAGGATTTTTTTCAGTAAACTATCCAAAACCCACTATAGGCCAGTGTTATATGTTTAGTTCAGTTGAGTTCTTGCGATATCCCAAATGTTTCCAACTATTTGTAAATTGTGTGAAAGTTGCTATTTTACCCAATGAACCGGGACGTGTGAGGGCGTGGCCTGTCGATGACATCATATCCGCGTTACCCTCGGTTATGATGTTATGCTGCAGAAGCACTTTATGAACGCACAGAGTAACGTCATATCATCTCATCACACTCAGATATGATCAGCAGAGCTGCGTTACCTCCATAGACTGTGATAAATATGGCCGTAGTGTCCGTGACGTCACCCATAGGACTCTGAAGAGCCGTTCTGAAGCGTAGAGACGAGCCGTCGCCATCTTAGCAGCGTTATCGCACATCACTCCCGGATAACAGGAAATGGGCAAAGAGGCGGGACGTGGGCGGAGCTTAGGTGATGACTAACAGACAGCAGACAAACGGCAATCCACCTGTCACTCAAAGTGGCCACGCCCTTAATTATGCAGAACTTTAAGGCTTTATAAAACATAAACGAATGAGTTATTAAATAATTCACCCCCTCACAGTCGTCATGAAGGTCAAAATTAGCCATATAGACCAAAAAAGACAGTTTGTCTCAGGTTGTAAACATGTTTTTTTCTGCTTTAAAGTTGAGAATTTTAACATGGGGCTCAATGAGATTCTGCTCCCTACTGGAGCCTGTCCCTAGTGGCCAGTTGAAGAATTGCAGTTTACATTACTTCCGTATCGGCTTCAAGAGAGATCACGGGAGGAGCCGTTTGGTTCCCTCACACTCATGACTGGTAAAGAGGAAATATCACTGGCGACTGTGGCATAATAAAAGTCCCGCTGCTCGTGAGGTGTGTGTTGTTCATCTCATTACCAATCGCTCCAGCAGCCGTGCTCAGCTCCTCAACACTCGCTCCTGCTCTGCTTCACGACAGGAACGTTAATAACCTCACCCATCAGCATGATTTCTGCCCGAGTCCTATCCCACCGGCTGTGAGGAGAAGAACACGTCCCAAGATTATGCGCTCAAACGTGCCGTCATCAAACTACGCCTTTGTTTTGAACAGGCGACCTCTAGTGGACGCAAAACTTACACAGTGCACCTTAAATGCGTTATTATAGTGACAGATTTATTTTGTGTCTTTCCAAGAATGGGCAGTTTGTGACGTATTACACAACATTCAGTGGCACATGCCAGTCAAACACAGACCTGACACACACACACACACACACACACACACACACACACACGATTATATTACTGACTTTAATGTGTTTAACTGATATGTAAAATATCACCAAATGATGCCGTTTATTTAGGATTTTGTGCCACAGTTACGTCAGTATCTGCTGGATTAATCTGTCAGTCACTGGAGGACACGTTCCGCCACTCGTGCTGCGTTCCACTCCACTTTTAGACACACACTTCCCCGCCGCCATTTTGAAGTGCGTTCCACTTCGGGGAAGTATATATGGACACACCCTTGCTCTCGATTTTGACCGAGGGAGCGAGTCTACTTCCCATGTACACTTCAGGCAGCTTCATATACCAATGCAACACAATGGTGACGTCAACGCATATCGCCTTTAAAGGGACAGTTCAGCCAATAATGAGCCAGTGATGTTGATCTGCTGACCCCCAGTGTGTCCAACATGTAGGTGTGTGTGTTTCTTCAGGAGAACACTAATGAAGATTTTAACTCAACCGTTGCTGTGTGTCGGTCATATAATGATGTGAATGGGGAACAACTCTATGAGAGCAAAACAAACATGCTTAGACAACACACACACACACACACACCCTGCTGCTCGTGACGACACACTAATGTCTGAAGACACAAAACCATCAGTTTGTGAGAGAAACACAACAGCGTTTGTGTTATTTTTTTACATCATATCAGACGAATCTCATCTAGTGTTCCCATCCGCTATTACTTCCGTGTGGTGAGGTCAAACTGGCGCAGTCATAGATATATGTATATATATATATATATATATATATAGAGAGAGAGAGAGAGAGAGAGAGAGAGAGAGAGAGAGAGAGAGAGAGAGAGAGAGAGAGAGAGAGAGAGAGAGAGAGAGAGAGAGAGAGAGAGAGAGAGAGAGAGAGAGAGAGAGAGAGAGAGAGATATTCCTCATTAGTGCCTGCACGGAACGGCCGAATGAGGCATCTATATAATATATATCTATGATCGCGCCAGTTTGACCTTTCTTCAGAGGAGACAGTGTGTGCAGAACACCATTAGCGCCGCTCACTGGGGTTCACATGACTCGGGGGTCGCATGACTTGGGGTTCACATGACTCTGGGGTCACATGACTCTGGGGTCACATGACTCTAGGGTCACATGACTCGCGTCCCCTTCCCTGACCCTTCATCATGACCTCAGATGAAAATGTAACGCTGGGCTGATTTGCATAAAGTCAAAGTCCAGGCCTGACTTTAGTGTTAATGAGCGGTTCTGCGGACAGCGATGCAAAGCACTGTTTGAGCTAGAGCTGTAAATGGAGATGTCAGTGATGTATCTCCTACTGTAGGCTACAGCTGGAACGGTTGTGGACCCCTCGCAGAATCCGTCAATAACTCTAACAAAACCAGAGGGATCACACAAAACGCGTGATATTAAGACTGTCCTAATCGAGATATCTCACATAAAGACGTTCACAGAGTCCACGAGACCAAAACATTTATGAAATTTATAAAAATGACCCTA
Organism: Pseudorasbora parva; assembly: GCF_024679245.1. Taxonomy (NCBI): domain Eukaryota; kingdom Metazoa; phylum Chordata; class Actinopteri; order Cypriniformes; family Gobionidae; genus Pseudorasbora; species Pseudorasbora parva. The sequence continues at coordinate 1,337,590 of NC_090182.1, forward strand.
TGCGAAAGTTTACACACCCTTGATTCTCAATACTGTGTGTTGTTCCCTGATAATAATCCATGGCTGTGTGTGTGTGTGTGTGTGTGTGTGTGTGTGTGTGTGTGTGTGTGTGTGTGTGTGTGTGATATTCTGAGATCTGAGGGCAATTGAGGGACTCAAACATAACTTTAAAAAAGCTTCAAACACTCACTGGCGCTCCAGAAGGGGGTGAACACTTTAGCACAGGATGAAGATGTACACATTTGTCTTATTTTGTTCAAATATGAGTTTATTTTAATTTAGTTCTGCTCTTAATGCATCGTGTTTCATTCTGGAGCATCTGTGAATGTTTCGGTGAGAGCGTTGGTCAGTTTAACTGATCAGGACAAACAAAAGACTCAAGAACAACCATCACAAAACACACACACACACACACACACACACACATACACACACACACACACACACACACACACACACAGCTGTGGATCATCAGAAACGACACACACACACACACACACACAGCTGTGGATCATCAGGAACGACACACACACACACACACACACACACACAGCTATGGATCATCAGGAACGACACACACACACACACAAATCATCTAATGACAGTATAAAGAATCGATATAAGTCCTTTTTATAAATGTGGCTGTTTGTTGTCTTGTGGACTACACGTGGACGTCTTTATGTGAGATATCTCATTCAGGACAGAGCTAAATGAAAAATATCTTGGGTTTCCACGTGTAAAAAAATTGTTTATTGAAATTAAAAATTTGAGTTGATACAATGAAGGAAATTTGTTTAATAAATAGAAACTCAAAATATTATTGTATCTGAACCACATAAAAAAATGTCATAAATCAAGAAAATAGCACAATCTGGCTGCGTCATCACAAATAAAACACACAGTTACCCAATATGCTCACACAATCTGTTAATAATATTTTATTATCATTTTGTCGAATCTCAAAAAATGATCATTAACTCAAAATGTTAAGGCAACCAGGAAACTTTTTTTCTAAATAAGTTTTTACAGTGTGTGATCCCTCTTATCTTGTTATACAATCTAAAAACTGCTGGGTTAAAAACAACCCAAGTTGGGTTAAAAATAGACAAACACAGAAATTGGGTTGTTTGAACCCCTGTGAATGGACCCATTCAAACAACCCAATTTCTGGGTTTGTCTATTTTTAACCCAACTTGGGTTGTTTTTAACCCAGCATTTTAATTATTCACATTTCCACATGACTCTGCAAGGGCTTCACCAACTGTATAAATCATATCTAAGTCAGCTCTGTAGCTGTGAAGGCCTCTGTGTCTCCAAGCCCAGTGTGTCTCAGATTAACCCCCACAGAAGGACGTGTTTAGAGTAAACAGGCTAACCCAACCGGTCTCACACACACCAGCGCTCTTAAAGGGACACTTAATGCAGATAACAATCATTAACTCACGGGAAACTGATAATGTTCTGTGTGTATGCCACAGTAAAGAGATGTGTTTTTAGTCTAGATTTAAACTGACAGAGTGTGTCTGCTTCCCGAACAATGCTAGGAAGACTATTCCAGAGTTTAGGAGCTAAATAGGAAAAGGATCGACCGCCTGCAGTTGATTTAGATATTCTAGGTATGATCAACTGGCCAGAGTTTCGAGACCGCAGTAGACGTGATGGAGTATAATGTGTTAAGAGCTCGCTTAAGTACCGGAGCTAAACCATTTAGTGCTTTGAGGAATAAGCAAGATTTTAAAATGTCTGCGATGTTTAATAGGGAGCCAGTGCAGTGTTGACAGAACTGGACTAATACGATCATACTTCCTGGTTCTAGTAAGAACTCGAGCTGCTGCGGTTTGGACCAGCTGGAGTTTGTTTATTAAGCGAGCAGGGCAACCACCCAGTAGAGCATTACAATAATCTATCTATCTATCTATCTATCTATCTATCTATCTATCTATCTATCTATCTATCTATCTATCTATCTATCTATCTATCTATCTATCTATCTATCTATCTATCTATCTATCTATCTATCTATCTATCTATCTATCATGGACCAGCTGGAGTTTGTTTATTAAGCGAGCAGGGCAACCACCCAGTAGAGCATTACAATAATCTATCTATCTATCTATCTATCTATCTATCTATCTATCTATCTATCTATCTATCTATCTATCTATCTATCTATCTATCTATCTATCTATCTATCTATCTATCTATCATGGACCAGCTGGAGTTTGTTTATTAAGCGAGCAGGGCAACCACCCAGTAGAGCATTACAATAATCTAGCCTCGAGCTCATGAACGCATCGACTAACTGTTCAGCATTTCACCAAATGTCATAATATCTTAAAGATGGAAGTTTTACAGATGCTAGAAATGTGGCTTTCAAATCAGGATCCATGTTATTTTGTGTCCTGCAGAAGAAAGAGAGGCAGACGTGAACAATCGCCGGAGAGTAAATGGGGCGATCTGTCCCTTTAAGAGATGAAGATATGTATATTGTTTACTGTAACTTACTTTATTCTGTGAATCATAGAAGATATTTTGAGAACTGTCTTGATGGTTTTTATTATTAATAATATTATTTATATCCATACAATGGGAGTCAGTGGTCACTAAAACTATGTGAAATATGTATGTATGGATTGTATGGATATAAATAATATTATTAGTATATATCATATCTGACATAATCTCAATACATTATGATTATTCATTATTAGTTTGTCAAAAGTGTTCATGGTGATTTTGTGCTAAAATGAAGGTGGCTCACTGAATATTATACACATAATCATCCTCAGAAAAGCACAGAAATCATTATATTTGCTACAAATCTAATCATTATAATTTATTTTATTTTTTGGTGACTTTATCTCACAAATGTGAATTTATATCTTGCCATTCTGATGGATTACGCTATTCTGTGGCGGAAACAAGCTTCCTTAAAGAATAGCAAAACAAACTCACAAAAAATATATAATAATTATAATTTTATTTTATTTTTTGATGACTTTATCTCACACTTGTGAATTTACATTTTTCAATTCTGACTTTATAACTCGCAATTCTAAGAGAAAAGTGAGATTTTAAAAAAGTCGCAATTACCTTTTTGTATTATTCTGTGGCGAGTTTACAAACTAAAGGATCGCGAAACAAACTCACAAAAAATATAATATAATGCAAGACGAACGCTTATTATTTACATGTTTACATGTATGTGCTATATTTAGATTAAAGATGTAACAGATAGATTACTTAATATAATAATAGCCCTTATGATAAGGCATACGTAGCAAAAAATAATAACGCATAAACTAGGCATGATGTGATTTTTAAATTAAATCCGTCATGTTTTACTTCTGTTGGGAAGCATCCAATAAGCGTGAGTTTCCGCGTACGCCACGGCCAATCAGCGGTGTCCACGAGGTGCATGTCGGAGGCGGGGACCACAGTCTGTGACAGACAGCGAAAACGAGCAATCACCATCGGACATTGCATAAGAGGCGTGGCGAGGCGTCACGCAGTATCCAATCGGATCGCGCGGGAGGCTGGGCATGTGTGCGGAGCTTCATCCTCCATAGCCACACGTGACGCGCAGTAGTCGCAGGCATAGAGCTGGACCAGTAAGCACGGTAAGTTCATAACACCTCAAATATCGCTTTATTACACATGTGTGTCTTTCTGCTAATCTGTAGAGTTCCCTAACAATGCAGTAAAGCGCGGATATATGACGGATAAACGGGAGAATATGTGCGTTGACCTATAGGCTAGCCGCTTGAGCTAAGCTAATCGATACAGGTGTCATGTCAATAAAAGCGGAGGATGTGCAAAACCCATCGCTTCATGTGATGGTATTATCGTGTGTGTGTGTGTGTGTGTGTGTGTGTGTTCGGAGTTAGCCAAACTAACGCGTGCCGAGTTAAAGCTAGTCAGATCTGTGCGCTTTAAATCATCATATGTGCGGTTTAATTCATCTTTACATGGAGATGACACGCTTGTGAATATAAATGTGTAAATAAACAGCCAGTTCACATCGCACACAGGGCTCGCATGTCACTCGACACTCGTTTTTGCTTTCATTTTGAGGTTATGAATGGATGTTTCTGGAATAAAACCGGCTGAACTAGAGCTGCACATGTCAGTTAAACCGTCACTTCCGGCCTTCAAGAGCGAAGGTAAAGGTCAACATACTCTGGCATTTGCTTGGAGATTAAAGCATAACGTCTTCTTATTTCCTCGAGTTTAAAGGAGGCAGTTCATCCCTGCAGGAAAATGATTCTCCTGACCCCTTGTTAACATGCCCTCACACCTTTGACCTTTATGTTTAACCAAAACGATGCCATTGTCAAGTTTAACAGTGTTCCTCTGTGAGCCGGTCATGCAAATTATCTACAGGGCTTTATCTATTCACTTTTTACGGCTTGAATCCTCCTTCGAGGCATTGAGTCACTGGTGCATTCTGGGAAGGTTGTGTGTGTAGAAGGACTGTGGTACCTTCCCCCCATCAACTCAAGCCCAGCCGAGTGTAAAGAGGCTTAACCCTGTGTCTGGAAGAGTGTGTGTGTGTGTGTGCGCCGTTGGGTGCCGAGGTACCCCCGTTTGGACCGACACATACTCCAGGCAATCGCTTTGGTTATAATCAACCAATATTATCTACATCCGGCCTGTATAGTATCGCAGAATAAGTGGAAATATGCTGATCGCGTCTTGAGTTAGCCTTAAAGGTGCAGTGTGTAAGTTTAGCAGCTCACCCCTCCCTTTCAGGCACACAGAGACACTACGGTGGCCCACACAGGACACATGTGGGCGTCTGAGACAGCAGACAGCAGCTAACACTCTGTAGAGAAGTTTGTCCCTTTAGGGCCACCGTAGAAACATTGCGGCACAAAATGGCGGCTTCACTGTAAGGAACCCGTGGTGTGTGTTGATAGAAACGGCTCACTCTAAGGTAATAAATGCATAACGGCTCATAATATAAGCCTATATTGACATTTCTGTCAGTAGGTCCTCATAACTATTACACACTGCACCTTTAAGGCATGCGCTTTAAAGCCTTGCAAGTTAAACGTTTCATTCGTGTGGACGCTAAAAGTGTGTGAGTACTGAGCTGAGTCCTCTATAGCGTCGTCTTATTGTGTTTAAACTGTCATATACACAGAAGATTGTCATAAAACAGTCGTTTATATGTTAAAGGCACAGTATGTAATTATTCAGCACAGAGGCGTGTCTTGACTCTTGAGTGGGCGGAGCTTTCATTCTGCCGCGAGCACTTCCGCTTCTGCTCGTGTGTGTGTGTGTAACGCAGCGCTGTTTTATCTCACACACACGTGAGTGTGTTAAAGTGATGTTATAATGCTGCTATGAGACGCTAATAGCGAGATCATATTAGGCGGTAACACACGGCACTCTGAGCGGTAAATCACCAACAGCAGATTTAATCAATAAGACTAACTGTGCTGAGCTGGAGATCAATCATTAGTTTCTGTCCATCAATGATCCAAACAGTGTCTAATAACACACATCCGATATTAAAGCGGCGATAGTGTTGCCATGGTTACTGCACAATAACACTGCGGTGATGATGTCACTGATAGGCGACACACACACACACACACGGGCCGTGTCCTGGTTAAAATCACTGATTTCTCTGGATTTAAACATTCTTGGAAACATTTGGGATAAAGAATTAAAAAAATCGTACATTTTGTGCCTTTAAACAGTTGACATGTGTATCGGTGTATTAGATCCGTTCGTTCGCTCTTAAAGTGACAGTAGCCTAATAAACCTGCTGCCGTCTGTCATTAATGATCATCAAACAACAAAAGACAAAATCACTCCCTGCTCTCGCTGAATAACCTTCATCAGTGTGTATTTAATTCATGCAGTGTTTATTGCATTTGTGTCGTCTTCGTCCTATTATTTTTATTCTTAATAACAAAGATGAAATAATACAAAACAGAACAGATCAAAACTGTTAAATTTAGCAACAAAAACATGCATAAAGCACCTTTTACAAACACATTGCAAATGTTTTAATAAAAGTAAAATCTATCAAATAATCATCTAATAATCATCAAGTGTCCGTATGTGTGTTTATTTATTAATTACCAGGGCCTGTTTTGAGTCCTAAACAGGAGAATAAGAGACTCTTACCCACTGTTATTAATGTAACTCTACTAAAGTCTCAGATGTATAAAGAGAGTCGAGTGATCGTGATATGATGGCGTTTGCATATCGCTGGCCCTGCTGTATATGGGCCTTGCTCAGCGCTGTAGTGTCTGCGGGCGGGCGGTGGTTATCTAGACCCGTGTCCAGCGAGGGCGGGTGGATAAGCCGGATCTGTGCGGTTCTGCCCGCTCTAATGGAGCAGATGTGTTCAATCAGCAGAGCTAACTGGATCTGAAGCGGCACTCTGTCAGTTAGAGCGGCCATGTCGGATGTCTTCTTCTCTCAGTCGCAGAGGTTTGTTAATCAGGTCAGGGTGGAGTCGGTCCAGAGCCTGAGGAACCGCTCGCTCGTCTCCGGATAATTCACCAGCTCATATTAGATGATTAATCTGCAGGAGCCAGATCCATTTCTGCACATTCCCCCCCGTAACACATATTATATAACATATGATCCAGTTAAACAACATCACACAGCCAAGAGTGTGTTTTCCTGAACACCATCACGACTGAAAACGACACTGATTTCATACGACAGCTCCATAAACTACTAATGAACATTTAGTCACTTACATTTTAGACGCAATATTGACTGTTTTGGATCTATTTCAGCAGCGAAAATATCACAGCAGAACTGTAACGCATCTCACAGCAACTGTGTGTGTGTGTGTGTGTGTGTGTGTGTGTGTGTGTGTGTGTGTGTGTGTGTGTGTGTGTGTGTGTGTGTGTTACTGAACAATTCAGTGTTTGAATGAATCAGTTGAATCAAAGATTCAACAACCTGTTCATAAACGACTGCCTCATTCTTGAGTGAATCAGCCGTTTGAAAGAATCGTTTGGATGAATCGACTCAATGACTCACTCATTATGACTCACCTGCTGCCACCTACTGGTGGTTTAGTTTCATGTTTAAACACTTTCCAACATTTATTTGTTTATTCAAAAATACAAATCTCATAACATTAATGCAGTTGTCATTATTTAGTGTTAATTATTTAATTTGATTGGTAACAGCCCTATAGTGTTTTATTTTTATTTAATGTATAGATCAAATTTAAGAATATATGAATATATAATAAATGAAACCTGATTCATAGCCTTTATTTAATAAGATTAGGGCGAAAATGCCCTTTATAGAAGATAAAAATGTCACAAATATGCAGATTTAAACATGTCAAAGCGGATTGAGTGAGAATATTACTTCAGAATAATTTATATTAAAAATAAGATCAGCTTTTTTCCGGAGGAGCACATGTTTAACTCGGAGAAGTGAGTGAGCGATGAGCGTGAGTAATGTATTATTTCCTTCGCTGAGGCTCTTCAGATGAGCTGTTCGTCATGAGGGCTTTGAATCGCTGACAGTATGAGTGACACATCACTTTAGAAAAGGAAAACACAGTTCAGATCCGTCATGTCGAATACATAACATTATAATGAGAGTATTGTGGGACGTGTGTGAGACTCAGGCTCTCAATTATAATCATTTGGCTTGAGATTTATCGGCCAATATGTGGGCTTTCAAATGTAACGAGTTATCGGTCACATTTAATATGAGTGCATTCCTCAGTCCTCGAGAAGGTCTTCTGGAGAAGAAAGCTGTGCTGTGAGTCTTTCAGTAATGATAAGAGAATATTCCCGTCCTCAACTAGGGCTGGGCGATATGGCCCAAAAAAATTATCACGATATAATTTAGCATATCAGTCGATATCGATAAATATCACGATAAATGTAAAATCTTTATTTCTTTAAAGTTTAAAGGCATATTTTTGCTCATGAGTGAAATATGTAGAAAACAGACAGTTAGCTGTGGTTTTAAACTATCCTTTATTGTCAAAACATGACAAACACTTCCCAAACAAGTGAACAATTTATTTAAACTGAGGTAGATTTATTTATTAAAATCTTAACTGTGGCCAGCATTTTTTTACTCAACACTTTATATCAATAATATATCATTATACAGGGCTTGACATTAAGCATGTTCATGTGCTTGTCCTTGGAACAAGTACATCGTTCAAGCTTGTCCAAGTAAAAAAATTAGCTTGTCCGGAAATGTGTGTGTGTGTGTGTGTGTGTGTGTGTTTGTGTGTTGTAAATATAATTTATTCTGAAGCAATATTCTCACCAGTGTTCACTCAGCTTTGACATATTTAAATCTGCATATTTGTGGTTTTTATTTTTATTGAATTATTTGAAATTTGTGATATTTTCACCTTTTATAAAGGGCATTTTCCCTTAATCTTATTGAATATAGGCTAAGCTTCATGTTTCATTTTATATTTGTAATTTTGATCAATACATTTAATTAAAATAAAACACTATAAGGGCTGTTACCAACCAAATTAAATAATTTACACTGAAAAATTACAACAGCATTAAATAATGTTTTGAGATTTGTAGTTTTGAATAGACAAATAAGACATGTTGGAAAGTATGTTTAAAGATCAAATTAAACCACCAGTAGGTGGCAGCAGGTGGCCGTCTTAATGAGCGAGTCATTGAGTCGTTCATTCAAACGATTCATTCAAACAATGAATCGTTCATTTACACACGTTGTTGTGAGACGCGTTGCGGTTCTGCTGTGAACGATTTTCGCAGCTGAAACAGAACAAATAATGCAATATTGAGCGTTTATATATTTAATTGTGTAAGTAAAACACTAAGCACGCAATCGGTCAAAAAAAAAGCGTTTTAAGACATTTTGAGGCCCCTTCTCTTGCCTCACAGTGGATTGGTCCACCGTGCATCTCACCGACACACACACACAAACACACCTCACCGACAGTGGGCTGGTCGGGAGAGAGCAGAGTTCAGTATTTGTGGATCTCCAGTAAGGGCTGTCTAGTCTATTTTATTCATTTTAAACACCAGATGACATTATTTCTCTTTTGATACAGGCGATGCGGAGTCATTAACACATCACCAAAGACAAACAATTATGATAGCGATGTACAAATCCGATGTTTTAGTGATTATAGTTTGGTAGCGTTAGCCTGTTGTAAATAAGTCACCCACTACAGCTAACAAGGTAATAAGCCGGTGTGTGAATGTAGTTAATGTAGATTCACCGCTGTGTTGGGCTGCATGTTATATGGAAGGACTTTGAAGAAACAAGATAATTTAATAATTAAATTCTGTGTGTTGAACGTGAACCTATGATAAGCAGTCCACGCACGTCGCTCTGTTTTATGTCGGATGGGATCGCTAAAATATCTCCAAACCACTGAAGTTGAGCGAACTAACTTGTCAACGATATCTGTGTCCCCCGAGCTGGCCGTGAGCGCTGCATTTTCTTCACTATTGCTCATTTTTATCGCTCCACTTATCTCCGATCCTCCAAGCCTGTCAGCCACAGACTGTAAACATTACCGCGTGCAGCACCCAGACGCCCGGTCTGCAATACGCATGCGCAGCATTACGCATAGCGCGTAAGCATTATATCGAGAATTTATCGACCTGTTGTTATCGTTTTATCGAGGAAAATGATATCGTGATAATTATCGTTATCGTTTTATCGCCCAGCCCTATCCTCAACCTTTCCTTTTAGCCACTGACTGACTCCCATTTCACCAGTAATCCTCCCAGTGTTCATTCCACAGGTGTTCAGATGCTTGTGTGTGTGTGTGTGTGTGTGTGTGTGTGTGTGTGTGTGTGTCTGTGCCTGATAGTTTTGCTGACGTCTTGCGTTGGTTCAGCTCAGATGCTCCTGTTCAGTTCAGATTAGCTTTAGTGCTGTGTGTGTGTGTGTGTGTGTGTGTGTGTGTGTGTGTGTGTGTGTGTGTGTGTGTGTGTGTGATCGCTCTACCCCCACAGATGAGCAACAGATGGGTCAGGACTGAATCCTGTGACCCCCACTCCACACACACACACACACACACACACACACACGTCCTGCTCTTCAGCATCAGCCTCAAGCCAATGTCTCGGTTCGGTTCAGTGAGGTTTAACCCGCCAGTGTTCCTCGTCACACACACACGTCACACACGTCTTTTCAACCACAAAGCATCATTATTTCTGTCTTACAATCATTCATATTATCTGCGATATAAATTTGGATATAAACACTGCTATCTACAGTAGAAAACTGGAAATAACCTTTAGAAAGAAATTTGACACTTCAAATAAAGCAATTACATGTTATATCCGTCGGTGGAGACGAGAGTCACTGAATCATTCACTCGAGAGATTCGTTCAAAAACACTGATTCATCCAGTCATGAAACGTGAGTCTTAATGAGTGAGTCAGTGAATCGTTCACTCAAATGCGTCACATTAATGTATATAGATTGTAATGGTATTATGGTAATAAACATTGTTTTATATCTGAGTAAAAGTGAGACCCTTTTAACACACACTTGTTCAGGTGCCTGTGAGATGCCAGTATGGGCTGGTGGAGTGCAGAGTTAGTTCAGATAAACCCAGAAGAGTGTGTGTGTGTGTGTGTGTGTCAGGAGCGGTGTGTTGTGTTTGTGAGGCTGGAGTGTGTGTTGTGTGTGTCAGGAGCGGTGTGTTGTGTTTGTGAGGCTGGAGTGTGTGTTGTGTGTGTCAGGAGCGGTGTGTTGTGTTTGTGAGGCTGGAGTGTGTGTGTGTCAGGAGCGGTGTGTTGTGTTTGTGAGGCTGGAGTGTGTGTGTGTGTGTGTGTGTGTGTCAGGAGCGGCGTGTTGTGTTTGTGAGGCTGGAGTGTGTGTTGTGTGTGGGCTGCCGTGGTGATGTGTTGCTATCAGACGCTGTTGGCACCGCTGGTTCAGTCGCAGTAATCCTGAGTGTGTTAAGCTCATTAACACCAGCCTGCTGAAGGGTTAGATACACACCTGAGGAACGGTCTGACCACACACACACACACACACACACACACACACTGGAGACAGAGCAGGGCTGTGGGTCTTCTGATATAATCATGAGCTTCTGTTCACTCACACCAGAGGACGCTTAAGCTGAGGAGCCACTGCTTTATCCAGCACAACACACACACACTTCCTGGCAGAAGTGACGCTTCGTTACAAAGGGGTGTGTGTGCACAGGCTTTGAGTGTGCATAGGTTGGTTTTGTGTATGTGTGTGTGTACAGGTTGTGACTGTGTGTGTGTGCATGCAAAGGTTGTTGTGCGTGTGTGTGCGCAGGTTGTTTTGTGTGTGTGTGTCTGCTCTCACAGGTTGTGTGTGTGTGTGTGTGTGTGTGTGTGTGTAATCTCATTGGGGTAAATCTGATTAAAGAGAAGGGGCTGATGCTGCAGTCATGGGGACCCTGGGGTGGCATCATATCCACCACACACACACACACACACACACACACACACACACAGAGCAGTGTTTCTGCAGGAGGAGTTCTTCTGCTTCCCCTCATCTATGATGATGTGTGATCTGTAGAGCTTGGATTGATTCGATTGTCTAACTCTTGCCTCCTGTCTGTGTGTGTGTGTGTGTGTAGACTATGGAGCTGAAGATGCGGTTGTGTGTGGCGCTGCTGTGTGTGTGTGCGCTCCTCGGGGCTGGTGTGAGAGCGCAGCAGGAGGAGATGGAGATGGATGTGGAAGATGCCATCGACGACATGCAGGAGGAAGATGTGGAGGAAGAGGAGCTGGCCACACCCACTCCAGCCCCGGTTCCCACGGTAATACAACTGAGCTTGCCTCTGATTGGTCGAGGTGATCTGCCAATCAGTGATCGAGTCACTTAAAGGGCCAGTGTCCGGTTGCATACAACGCCTGAAGTTTTTCTCTTAAAGGGTTAGTTCAGCCAAAAATGAAATGTCTGTCATTAACTCCTCCCCCTAATGTCGCTCCACACCCGTCAGACCTCCGTTCATCTTCACACACAGTTTAAGATATTTTATATTTAGTCCGAGAGCGTATGCAAGTGTATGCACACTATACTGTCCATGTCCAGAAAGGGAATAAAAACATCATCACAGTAGTCCATATGAGACATCAGTGGGTTAATTAGAGTCTCTTGAAGCATCCAAAATACATTTGGGTCCAAAAATAACCAAAACTACGACTTTATTCAGCATTGGCTTCTCTTCCGCGTTTGTGATCAATCCTCAGAGTCAATTGATTCATGATTCAGATCGCCAAAGTCTCGTGATTTCAGCAGTTTGACTCGCGATCCGAATCTTGAATCGATTCACTGACTCATAACGGTTCGAATCATGAATCGATTCACTGACTCATAACGGTTCGAAGCTTTGTTCTGAAATCGGCCATCACTATATAAGTCGTTATTTAGTGTTTTTTGCGCACTAACTCTATTCTGGCCTCTTCATCAATGATTGTAGAGCCGCTGTAGTGAGATGGGCTTTGTAACGACGTCTTTAGTGCCTTTATGGGTCTTGAGAGAGGAAATGACATTGGTGTCAATGAAGGCCTTTCTGAGCCATCGGATTTCAACACTAATATCTTCATCTGTGTGTGAAGATGAGCGGAGGACTGACGGCTGGCCAACCACAGGAGGAATTAATCACACAATGCACACTTCTGGCTGAACTAACCCTTTAAGGCTCATGTTTATTATCATTCATTAACACTCTGATGTCTCCAGATCCTCACTGATCTGTTGAATATAACCCGCAGCGTCAGAGCTGACCTCTTCCCCAAACCTCTTCATTTCAGGTGACGTATAAAGCGCCGGAGCCGATGGGAGAACACTATTTTGCCGAATCATTTGATAAAGGAACACTTCAGGGGTAAGATGACCATCATTCTCAGTAATATTCCTCCAGTAGATCATCTGTTGTGTGTGTGAGTATACAGTAGCGTGTGCTTTCCTCCTGAGTTTATCCTCATTCCTCCTCATGATCCTTCACTCATCATTCTCATGTGAGGATCTGATGATCAACACCGTCAGTGATGTGGAAAACAGGATTCTTTGATGAATATAAAGTTCAACACAACAGCATTTATCTGAAATATAAATCTTCTGCAACATTATAAACGTCTGATCCACTTACTGCGTCTTTGATGAATAAATGTATTCATTTTTTTAAGTTCTTTCCCAAAATAAATAAATAAATGAATTCTTACAATACTTTTGAACGGTAGAGAAATGTTGAAACTGCTTCCATTTCAGATAAATACTGCTCTTTTAAACTTCATATTCATCAAAGAATCACTAATAATAATGATCATAAGTGTTTTGATCATTAATCCTCGTATGAAACGATTTCTGACACATTTATGATCATTATCAGTGTGTTTTATTTTTATAGAGGAGCATTTTTTGTAACATTTTGTAACAGAATGTTTTAACAACCGTAACACATTTATTTAGCACAGCTGCATTATAAAAGTATACATTTCTTGGAGAATAAGAGTCTGAAGCACTGAAGGGAAATATATCTGATTTGACTGTGTGTGTGTGTGTGTGTGTGTGTGTGTGTGTGTGTGTGTGTGTGTGTGTGTGTGTGTGTGTGTGTGAGGAGCCTGGGTTTAAAGCACTTCCCTGAACTGATGAATGTTTTCCTCATAGGTGGGTTTTATCTGAGGCCAAGAAGGAAGGCATTGATGAGGAAATCGCAAAGTATGATGGTGAGTTCAGCGTGTGTGTGTGTGTGTGTGTGTGATGATGGTGAGGGGTGTGTGATGATGGTGAGTTCAGCATGTGTGTGTGATGATGGTGAGGGGTGTGTGATGATGGTGAGATAACAGCGTGTGTGTGTGATGATGGTGAGGGGTGTGTGATGATGGTGAGATAACAGCGTGTGTGTGTGATGATGGTGAGCTAACAGCGTGTGTGTGTGATGATGGTGAGCTAACAGCGTGGGTGTGTGATGATGGTGAGGGGTGTGTGATGATGGTGAGATAACAGCGTGGGTGTGTGTGATGATGGTGAGGGGTGTGTGATGATGGTGAGATAACAGCGTGTGTGTGTGTGATGATGGTGAGCTAACAGCGTGTGTGTGTGATGATGGTGAGGGGTGTGTGATGATGGTGAGATAACAGCGTGGGTGTGTGTGATGATGGTGAGGGGTGTGTGATGATGGTGAGATAACAGCGTGGGTGTGTGATGATGGTGAGGGGTGTGTGATGATGGTGAGATAACAGCGTGGGTGTGTGATGATGGTGAGATAACAGCGTGGGTGTGTGATGATGGTGAGAGAACAGTGTGTGTGTGTGTGTGTGATGATGGTGAGGGGTGTGTGATGATGGTGAGTTCAGCATGTGTGTGTGATGATGGTGAGGGGTGTGTGATGATGGTGAGATAACAGCGTGTGTGTGTGATGATGGTGAGGGGTGTGTGATGATGGTGAGATAACAGCGTGTGTGTGTGATGATGGTGAGCTAACAGCGTGTGTGTGTGATGATGGTGAGCTAACAGCGTGGGTGTGTGATGATGGTGAGGGGTGTGTGATGATGGTGAGATAACAGCGTGGGTGTGTGTGATGATGGTGAGGGGTGTGTGATGATGGTGAGATAACAGCGTGTGTGTGTGTGATGATGGTGAGCTAACAGCGTGTGTGTGTGATGATGGTGAGGGGTGTGTGATGATGGTGAGATAACAGCGTGGGTGTGTGTGATGATGGTGAGGGGTGTGTGATGATGGTGAGATAACAGCGTGGGTGTGTGTGATGATGGTGAGGGGTGTGTGATGATGGTGAGATAACAGCGTGGGTGTGTGATGATGGTGAGGGGTGTGTGATGATGGTGAGATAACAGCGTGGGTGTGTGATGATGGTGAGGGGTGTGTGATGATGGTGAGATAACAGCGTGGGTGTGTGATGATGGTGAGATAACAGCGTGGGTGTGTGATGATGGTGAGGGGTGTGTGATGATGGTGAGGGGTGTGTGATGATGGTGAGGGGTGTGTGATGATGGTGAGGGGTGTGTGATGATGGTGAGATAACAGCGTGGGTGTGTGATGATGGTGAGGGGTGTGTGATGATGGTGAGGGGTGTGTGATGATGGTGAGGGGTGTGTGATGATGGTGAGATAACAGCGTGTGTGTGTGTGTGTGTTTGTGATGCTGGTGAGGGGTGTGTGATGATGGTGAGATAACAGCGTGTGTGTGTGATGATGGTGAGGGGTGTGTGATGATGGTGAGATAACAGCGTGGGTGTGTGATGATGGTGAGGGGTGTGTGATGATGGTGAGATAACAGCGTGGGTGTGTGTGTGTGATGATGGTGAGAGAACAGTGTGTGTGTGTGTGATGATGGTGAGGGGTGTGTGATGATGGTGAGATAACAGTGTGTGTGTGTGATGATGGTGAGGGGTGTGTGATGATGGTGAGATAACAGCGTGTGTGTGTGATGATGGTGAGGGGTGTGTGATGATGGTGAGATAACAGCGTGGGTGTGTGATGATGGTGAGGGGTGTGTGATGATGGTGAGAGAACAGTGTGTGTGATGATGGTGAGAGAACAGTGTGTGTGTGTGATGATGGTGAGAGAACAGTGTGTGTGTGTGATGATGGTGAGGGGTGTGATGATGGTGAGAGAACAGTGTGTGTGTGTGTGATGATGGTGAGGGGTGTGTGATGATGGTGAGATAACAGCGTGGGTGTGTGATGATGGTGAGGGGTGTGTGATGATGGTGAGATAACAGTGTGTGTGTGTGATGATGGTGAGAGAACAGTGTGTGTGTGTGATGATGGTGAGGGGTGTGATGATGGTGAGAGAACAGTGTGTGTGTGTGTGTGTGATGATGGTGAGGGGTGTGTGATGATGGTGAGATAACAGCGTGGGTGTGTGATGATGGTGAGGGGTGTGTGATGATGGTGAGATAACAGCGTGGGTGTGTGATGATGGTGAGGGGTGTGTGATGATGGTGAGATAACAGCGTGGGTGTGTGATGATGGTGAGAGAACAGCGTGTGTGTGTGTGTGTGTGTGTGTGATGATGGTGAGGGGGGTGTGATGATGGTGAGTGAACAGTGTGTGTGTGTGATGATGGTGAGGGGTGTGTGATGATGGTGAGATAACAGCGTGTGTGTGTGGTGATGGTGAGGGGTGTGTGTGATGATGGTGAGGGGTGTGTGTGATGATGGTGAGGTAACAGCGTGTGTGTGTGTGTGTGATGATGGTGAGGGGTGTGTGTGATGATGGTGAGGTAACAGCGTGTGTGTGTGTGATGATGGTGAGGTAACAGCGTGTGTGTGTGTGATGATGGTGAGGTAACCGCGTGTGTGTGTGATAATGGTGAGGTAACAGCGTGTGTGTGTGTGTGTGATGATGGTGAGGTAACAGCGTGGGTGTGTGTGATGATGGTGAGGTAACAGCGTGTGTGTGTGTGTGTGATGATGGTGAGGTAACAGCGTGGGTGTGTGATAATGGTGAGGTAACAGCGTGTGTGTGTGATGATGGTGAGCTAACAGCGTGTGTGTGTGATGATGGTGAGGTAACAGCGTGTGTGTGTGTGTGATGATGGTGAGGTAACAGCGTGTGTGTGTGTGTGATGATGGTGGTCAGTAGGGGTGTAAGAAAATATCGATACACGTGAATATCGCGATATTATGTTTGGCGATATTGTATCGATTCTCAAAAACGCTATATCGATATTTATATATTTATTTATTTACATCCAAGATTCGTGGCTTTGTGTTCGGTTTAAAGCACAGACTGTATAACACCCAACCGCTAGATGGCAGTGTTATCTCAGAACGCATAACTGACGCGGAGCCGGAGAAGCGCAAGGTGAAAGTGCATCACTAGTGTTTAGATTAGCAAACCCAGCTCTCAAGACGATAGAATTATTCCGCTCTTGCAGTATACAGAGCTGAAGTGTGGACTCATGTTGGCTTCAGCTATAAAGAAGCCACTAAGGAAATCAACAAGAATCATTTTGTTTGCAAAATAGGCCAAGTTATAATCTAATCCTCGGGAAACACATTGAAACAGAGCTCGCTTAACATCCTGATGTCACCCGCGCTGCTGAGAAGCGTTTCGATAGAATGTCCTGCACGCTTTCCTCTCAGTAACAAAATAAACACACTCCAAAACTGACAGCGGTGGCAGGAGAACGAAAGATCATAGCGATGTGGATATGGATGCACCAGCTCTGCAGCTCAGTAACGTTACCTGAAATAGCACTTTATACAATAGACTGCTTTATAGAAAACAGCTTTAGGGTCCGATCACACAGAACGCGTTTTTCAGGTTCGAAAACGCGAGGCGCACTGCACTCCCTTTTTTGGTCGGCGTTTTCTCATTCAGAAATGAGCAGTGCGCTTTAATGTTTCTAGGCGACCCCCGAATCACCTGTACTGTCAGTCAAATCAATGTAACGGTCAACACAACGGAAGGCCCGTCTCTTCATTCATTCGATTGGACAACAGAACATAAGCGCGATGATGTTGCGCGCTTTTCTGCTCAGAGTTGACTTTTTTTCAACTTCATGCGCTCGGAGCGCTCCTTCAGAAACGCGAGGCGCCCAGCGCGCATAACACTCTCTGCCAACCGAAATCCATTCAAAAAAGGCTTCTCGCTGCAAAAACGCGTTCTGTGTGATCGGGGCTACTGTGTTAAATATAAAACAAACAGTCATTCAGTCATGAAATGGACTGCACTTTCTGTTGTTAAATAGCCACTGCTATACTGTGAACCTTTAAAACATATACACAAAGAATCCTGCAGTAACTTTACATTCCCCTTAACTTAGATTGCACATTGCATATGATTAGTGTTATAACTGATACTGTATTAATTAAATAAAATACTTTGTCTCGTGTTTTAGGCTTATGGTTGTGTTCTTTATTCTTTTAAATTATAAAAAACAAAAACACACAAAAAAGAAATATTGCAATATATTGCCTCTCTTACAATATCGCAATATATTGCAATATATCGTATCGTAACCCCTTTATCGTGATACGTATCGTATCGCCAGAGTCTTGGCAATACACAGCCCTAGTGGTCAGGGGTGTGTGTGTGGTGAGTGCTGTGTGTGTGTTTGATGGTGAGGTAACCGTGTGTGTGTGTGTGTGTGATGGTGAGGTAACAGCGTATGTGTGTGTGATGGTGAGGTAACAGCGCGTGTGTGTGATGGTGAGGGGTGTGTATTTGTGTGTGATGATGGTGAGCTAACTGTGTATGTGTGTGTGTGCAGGTAAATGGGAGGTTGAGGAGATGCAGAACACTAAACTGCCCGGAGATAAAGGGCTGGTGTTGAAATCCAGAGCCAAGCATCACGCCATCTCCGGCCTCCTGCTGCGACCTTTCACCTTCGACACCAAACCACTCATCGTCCAGTGAGTATTCCTGAAGGAGCTGTGAACCCCAGACCCAAGCTGTGTGTGTGTGTGTGTGTGTGTGTGTGTGTGTGTGTGTGTGTGTGTGTGTGTGTGTGTCCAGTATTAAAGCACAATGACGATGTTTGAGAGTAACGTGTTGCTGATGAAGCTCAACACAAGACTGCAGCCGTGTGGTGATGATGATTAGAGGTCGACCGATAGTGGATTTTACCGATAACTATGATAACTATGTGATGCTGTGGTGTGTGTGCTGATGATGTGTGATGATGCTGCAGAATGTGTGATGCTGATAATGCTGCGGCTGATTGATGTGTGGTGATGATGATGTGTGATGCTGATAATGCTGCGGCTAATGTGTGATGCTGATAATGCTGCGGCTAATGTGTGATGCTGATAATGCTGCGGCTGATTGATGTGTGGTGATGATGATGTGTGATGCTGATAATGCTGCGGCTAATGTGTGATGCTGATAATGCTGCAGAATGTGTGATGCTGATAATGCTGCGGCTGATTGATGTGTGGTGATGATGATGTGTGATGCTGATAATGCTGCGGCTAATGTGTGATGCTGATAATGCTGCGGCTAATGTGTGATGCTGATAATGCTGCGGCTGATTGATGTGTGGTGATGATGTGTGATGCTGATAATGCTGCGGCTAATGTGTGATGCTGATAATGCTGCAGCTGATGTGTGATGCTGTGTGACGCTGATGATGCTGCGGCTGATGATGTGTGATGCTGCTGCAGAATGTGTGATGCTGATAATGCTGCGGCTGATTGATGTGTGGTGATGATGATGTGTGATGCTGATAATGCTGCGGCTGATGATGTGTGGTGATGATGTGTGATGCTGATAATGCTGCGGCTGATGATGTGTGATGCTGATAATGCTGCAGCTGATGATGTGTGGTGGTGATGATGATGTGTGATCCTGATAATGCTGCAGCTGATGATGTGTGATGCTGCTGCAGAATGTGTGATGCTGATGATGTGTGATGCTGCTGCGGCTGATGATGTGTGA
Organism: Pseudorasbora parva; assembly: GCF_024679245.1. Classification (NCBI taxonomy): domain Eukaryota; kingdom Metazoa; phylum Chordata; class Actinopteri; order Cypriniformes; family Gobionidae; genus Pseudorasbora; species Pseudorasbora parva. Next base: position 1,356,941 of record NC_090182.1, read on the forward strand.
TGCTGATAATGCTGCGGCTGATGATGTGTGATGCTGCTGCAGAATGTGTGATGCTGATGATGCTGCGGCTGATGATGTGTGGTGATGTCTGATGCTGCTGCAGAATGTGTGATGCTGATGATGTGTGATGCTGCTGCGGCTGATGATGTGTGATGCTGATAATGCTGCGGCTGATGATGTGTGATGCTGCTGCAGAATGTGTGATGCTGATGATGCTGCGGCTGATGATGTGTGGTGATGTGTGATGCTGCTGCAGAATGTGTGATGCTGATGTGTGGTGATGATGTCTGATGCTGCTGCAGAATGTGTGATGCTGATGCTGCTGCAGAATGTGAGAGGCTGATGATGTGATGCTGATGATGCTGCAGCTGATGATGTGTGATGCTGATGATGTGTGATGATGCTGCGGCTGATGAGTGAGGCTGATAGTAGGCTTGTTCGAGATCCATTGGCGCTGCACAGACCGATCGGTGTATGACATCAAAGTACCACGAGAGAGATTCAAAAGCATAAGGAGTGGTTTGCTCTACAATCGTTCTCGCGGTACTTTGATGTCATATGCTGATCAGTCTGCGCAGCGCCAATGGATCTCGAACAAGCCTGATGCTACGGCTGATGATGTGTGACGCTGATGTGTGATGCTGATGATGCTGCGGCTGATGATGTGTGACGCTGATGTGTGGTGCTGATGATGCTGCGGCTGATGATGTGTGTTGCTGATGATGCTGCGGCTGATGATGTGTGGTGCTGATGAGGCTGCGGCTGATGCTGTGTGATGCTGATGTGTGATGCTGATGATGCTGCGGCTGATGATGTATGACGCTGATGATGCTGCAGCTGATGCTGTGTGACGCTGATGTGTGATGCTGGTGATGCTGCGGCTGATGATGTATGACGCTGATGTGTGATGCTGATGATGCTGCGGCTGATGATGTGTGGTGCTGATGATGCTGCGGCTGATGCTGATGTGTGATGCTGATGATGCTGCGGTTGATGATGTGTGATGCTGCTGCAGAATGTGTGATGCTGATGATGCTGCGGTTGATGATGTGTGATGCTGCTGCAGAATGTGTGATGCTGATGATGTGTGATGCTGATGATGCTGCTGGTGTGATGCTGCTGATGATGTGTGATGCTGCTGCGGCTGATGCTGATGTGTGATGCTGATGATGCTGCGGTTTAGGGGTGTAAGAAAATATCGATACACGTGAATATCGCGATATTATGTTTGGCGATATTGTATCGATTCTCAAAAACGCTGTATCGATATTTATATATTTATTTATTTACATCCAAGATTCGTGGCTTTGTGTTCGGTTTAAAGCACAGACTGTATAACACCCAACCGCTAGATGGCAGTGTTATCTCAGAACGCATAACTGACGCGGAGCCGGAGAAGCGCAAGGTGAAAGTGCATCACTAGTGTTTAGATTAGCAAACCCAGCTCTCAAGACGATAGAATTATTCCGCTCTTGCAGTATACAGAGCTGAAGTGTGGACTCATGTTGGCTTCAGCTATAAAGAAGCCACTAAGGAAATCAACAAGAATCATTTTGTTTGCAAAATAGGCCAAGTTATAATCTAATCCTCGGGAAACACATTGAAACAGAGAGCTCGCTTAACATCCTGACGTCACCCGCGCTGCTGAGAAGCGTTTAGATAGAATGTCCTGCACGCTTTCCTCTCAGTAACAAAATAAACACACTTCAAAACTGACAGCGGTGGCAGGAGAACGAAAGATCATAGCGATGTGGATATGGATGCACCAGCTCTGCAGCTCAGTAACGTTACCTGAAATAGCACTTTATACAATAGACTGCTTTATAGAAAACAGCTTTAGGGTCCGATCACACAGAACGCGTTTTTCAGGTTCGAAAACGCGAGGCGCACTGCACTCCCTTTTTTGGTCTGCGTTTTCTCATTCAGAAATGAGCAGTGCGCATCACCTGTACTGTCAGTCAAATCAATGTAACGGTCAACACAACGGAAGGCCCGCCACTTCATTCATTCGATTGGACAACAGAACATAAGCGCGATGATGTTGCACGCTTTTCTGCTCAGAGTTGACTTTTTTTCAACTTCATGCGCTCGGAGCGCTCCTTCAGAAACGCGAGGCGCCCAGGGCGCATAAGCAGCGCGCATAACGCTCTCTGCCAACCGAAATCCATTCAAAAAAGGCTTCTCGCTGCAAAAACGCGTTCTGTGTGATCGGGGCTACTGTGTTAAATATAAAACAAACAGTCATTCAGTCATGAAATGGACTGCACTTTCTGTTGTTAAATAGCCACTGCTATACTGTGAACCTTTAAAACATATACACACAAAGAACCCTGCAGTAACTTTACATTCCCCTTAACTTAGATTGCACATTGCATATGATTAGTGTTATAACTGATACTGTATTAATTAAATAAAATACTTTGTCTCGTGTTTTAGGCTTATGGTTGTGTTCTTTATTCTTTTAAATTATAAAAAACAAAAACACACAAAAAGAAATATCGCAATATATTGCCTCTCTTACAATATCGCAATATATTGCAATATATCGTATCGTAACCCCTGTATCGTGATACGTATTGTATCGCCAGATTCTTGGCAATACACAGCCCTACTGCGGTTGATGATGTGTGATGCTGCTGCAGAATGTGTGATGCTGATGATGTGTGATGCTGGTGATGCTGCTGGTGTGATGATGCTGCTGATGATGTTGTGATGCTGATGATGCTGCGGCTGATGATGTGTGATGCTGATGATGCTGCGGCTGATGATGTGTGATGCTGATGATGCTGCGGCTGATGATGTGTGATGCTGATGATGCTGCGGCTGATGATGTGTGATGCTGATGATGCTGCTGAGGATGTGTGATGTGTGATGCTGCTGAGGATGTGTGATGATGATGCTGATAAAGATTTGTCATGTGTCCTCAGGTATGAGGTGAACTTCCAGACCGGCATTGACTGTGGTGGAGCGTATGTTAAACTGCTGTCTCAGACGCCTGACCTGGACCTGGTGAGATTATATCAACTCTATAATATCTTATATAAACCACGGCAAATCTAAGGCCATAAAGGGTCTTCAGTGGTTTAAGAAAAGTCTTCATTTGGGGACAGAAAACAGGAATGGCAATAATGCACATTTATGCCATGTTATTGCTTAAGATTTACTGCTGATGAATTTATTAATTCAGGAACAAAACATTTGACTCTCTTAATGAGTGAAGCATTAAATCATTCACTCAACAATTCATTCAAATGCCTGATTTATTTAGGAACTAAGCATTAGACCAGGGGTGTCCAATCCTGCTCCTGGAGGGCCGCTGTCCTGCAGAGTTTAGCTCCAACCCCAATTGAACACACCTGAACCAGCTAATCAATGTCTTACTAGGCATACTAGAGACCTCCAGCAGGTGGGTTGAAGCAAGCAGGAGCTAAACTCTGCAGGACAGCGCCCTCCAGGACCGAGTTTGGACAGCTCTGCATTAGACTCTCTTTATAAGTGAGTCATTGGATCGTTCACTCAACCGATTCATTCAAACAGCTTATTCATTCAGGAGCGACCCGTTTGACTCTGAATGAGTGAGTCACTCAGTTGTGTGTGTGTGTGCGCTCGCAGGCAGAGTTTGTGGATAAGACGCCGTACACCATCATGTTTGGGCCGGATAAGTGTGGTGAGGATTACAAACTGCACTTCATCTTCAGACACAAGAACCCCAAAACCGGCGAGTTTGAAGAGAAGCACGCCAAGAAGCCCGACGCAGACCTGCGCACATACTACACCGACAAGAAGACTCACCTCTACACACTGGGTAATACACACACACACTCACACACTCACTCACTCACTCACTCACTCACTCACTCACTCACTCACTCACTCACTCACTCACTCACACACACACACACACACACACACACACACACACACACACACACACACACACACACACACACTCTCACTCACTCACTCTCACACACTCACACACTCACTCACTCACTCACTCTCACACACACCCCTCATGCGTGTCATGTCCTCCTGCAGTGCTGAACCCTGATAACAGCTTTGAGATCCTGATTGATCAGACTGTGGTGAACAGTGGGAGTCTGCTGAGTGATGTCACTCCTCCGGTGAACCCTCCGGCCGAGATCGAGGACCCCGAAGACCACAAGCCTGAGGACTGGGACGAGAGGCCCAAGATACAGGACCCGGACGCCGTCAAACCTGAGGACTGGTGAGTGAGCGAGTGTGTCTGAGTGAGAGAGTGAGTGAGTGAGAGTGTGTTTGAGTGTCAGAGAGAGAGTGAGTGAGTGAGAGTGTGTTTGAGTGTCTGAGAGAGAGAGAGAGTGAGTGAGAGAGTGCTTGTATTTGTGTGTTTGTGTGCACTGTACTGTGTCTGAAGATCATCACTGGTTGTCCCCTTCATTGTGTGTGTGTGTGTGTGTCAGGGATGAAGACGCTCCTGCTAAGATCCCTGATGAAGAGGCAGTGAAGCCCGACGGCTGGCTGGATGATGAGCCGGAGTACATCAGCGACCCCGACGCCCTCAAGCCGGAGGACTGGTAATGCCTCGCTACACAACACTGAGCAATCATTAAGGGGGGGGGGGGGGGTTTCAGTCAATCTCATGTCAATCTTGAGTACCTATAGAGTAGTATTGCATCCTTCATATCTCCGAAAAGTCTTTAGTTTTATTATATTTGTAAAAGAAATATAGGCTGTACCGAGTCTTTCCGGGAAAAAACGAGCGGCTGGAGGCGTATCGTGGGCGGAGCTAAAGAATGACGAGGGGTATCGTGTGGGCGGAGCTAAAGAATGACGAGGCGTATCGTGTGGGCGGAGCTAAAGAATGACGAGGGGTATCGTGTGGGCGGAGCTAAAGAATGACGAGGCGTATCGTGTGGGCGGAGCTAAAGAATGACGAGGGGTATCGTGTGGGCGGAGCTAAAGAATGATGAGGCGTATCGAGTGGGCGGAGCTAAAGAATGATGAGGCGTATTGTGTGGGCGGAGCTAAAGAATGACGAGGCGTATCGTGTGGGCGGAGCTAAAGAATGATGAGGCGTATTGTGTGGGCGGAGCTAAAGAATGATGAGGCGTATTGTGTGGGTGGAGCTAAAGAATGATGAGGCGTATTGTGTGGGCGGAGCTAAAGAATGATGAGGCGTATTGTGTGGGCGGAGCTAAAGAATGATGAGGCGTATTGTGTGGGTGGAGCTAAAGAATGACGAGCGCACACAAAGCGGTGACGTCCTCAAGCGTGGAGAAGAAAACGTTACTCTAATAAACCATGGCTATCAGATTCAGCGAATACAGATAATGATCCAGAATCAGATCTGAGGCAGAAATAAACTGAACAGGAGAAGCAGCAGCAGCAGGACGTCCGTCTCTGTGGTATGGACTGTATTTAGTGGCCTGTCAACATTTGTGTGTGTTTACTCGCAGTTTATGAGGACATGATTCGGTTTATGGACTATTGTATGCGACTAAACCTTAGCAGTAGCAAGCAGAACGGTTTAGCGTCAGACTAGTGTAACGTTATACAGAGAACAGCAATGGAGTAACCGTTAGCGCATTTGAATGAGGAAGCACGCTTTGTGAGAACGTCCTCTAGGTTTATGTTTGGGTGGTTCAATAATCAAACGGACACCTATAGTGGTCAGCTAAACTAATGTATTTAAACACACACCATAGATCACTGCTCCATTGATAAATTAACTAACGTTATACACGATCGTGTCGTTCACTGATGTTTACTCGCGCGACGAGCCGACAACATAACGTTAGACATCTGAAGCAGTTTAACTCACCGGCTGCTTCCAAAGCAGGACCGAACCTTTATCGCTGGGACCGCTCCGGCAGAAACACACTTCTTTGGTATGATTTGGTGAAGTCCTGACAGCAGTGAGAGCAGTGTGTATGGGCGTTGTGCATTCGCTCTCTCACTGACTCGCTCTAGTCACACGCACGCGCACCCTACCGGGAGAAGAGCCCGTACGGCCCATACAAGGACCTTCCGCTCTATTAACGTCAAGCCGACCCGTACTCGAAAAAAACTCTCCGAAACTTGTGAGAAACCGGAAGGAGTATTTTTAACACAGAAATACTCCATCAAACGTCCAACATTAGTTTTTGAAACTTTGTCTATGTTTAGGATGGGAATCCAAGTCTTTAACAGTGGAAAGCTCAGTATGCAGGAAACAGCATTTCACCGCCCCTTTAAGAAAAATACCTTCATAGTCTGATCTGATCTGGTCTCTCTCTCTCTCTCTCTCTCTCTCTCTCTCTCTCTCTCTCTCTCTCTCTCTCTCTCTCTCTCAGGGATGAGGATATGGATGGAGAATGGGAAGCTCCTCAGATCCCCAATCCGGTGTGTGAGACGGCTCCAGGCTGCGGCCCGTGGGAGAGGCCTGTGATTGACAACCCCAACTACAAGGGCAAGTGGAAGCCTCCCATGATCGACAACCCCAACTATCAGGTGTGTGTGTGTGTGTGTGTGTGTGTGTATCTGACTCTCTGCTGCTCTTCAGGGTGTGTGTGTGTGTGTGTGTATCTGACTCTCTGCTGCTCTTCAGGGTGTGTGGAAGCCCAGGAAGATCCCCAACCCAGACTTCTTTGAGGACCTGCACCCCTTCCGCATGAGCCCCTTCAGCGCTGTGGGTCTGGAGCTCTGGTCCATGTCCTCCGACATCTTCTTCGACAACTTCTTCATCACCTCGGACCGCAGCGTGGCGGAGCGATGGGCGGAGGACGGCTGGGGGCTGAAGAAGGCGGCGGAGGGAGCGGCGGAGGTGAGACGTGTGTGTCTGTGTGTGTGTGAGTGAATGCACTTGGCAGGGCTCTGAGGATCTGTTTCCACTCACTCCTGGCACTTTTTTTCCCACATGACATGGCACAGGCGGTTCCTTTAGAGGGCATGAGCCAGCCACACACACACACACTGCCCCTAAACCTACCCATCACACACACACGCACTGCCCCTAAACCTACCCATCACAGGAAACATTCTGCATTTTTACTTTCTCATAAAAACTCCTCCTGTGTGATTTATAAGCCTTTTGTAAAGTGGGGCCATGGGTAATGTCCTCATATTTCACCCTCTCCTGTAATACCCGTGTCATACCCATGGCATTATACACATTTGAGTCCTCATATGTCACAAAAACAGGCCCACACACACACACACACACACAGACCCATCTACACACCAATACACAGGTGTATGTGTGTGTGTATGTACCTTAGCAACTGCATATACAGTGAGGAAAATAAGTATTTGAACACTCTGCAATTTTGCAAGTTCTCCCACTTAGAAATCATGGAGGATCTGAAATCGTCATCGTAGGTGCATCTCCACTGTCAGAGACATACTCTAAAAACAAATCCAGAAATCACAATGTATGATTTTTGAGCTATTTATTTGTATGATCCAGTTTGAGCTCCCTCCAGATCCTCTATTGGGTTTAGGTCTGGAGACGGGCTAGGCCACACCTGAACCTTGATATGCTGCTTCCAGAGCCACGCCCTGGTTATCCTGCCTGTGCTTCGGGTCAGTCGTGCTGGAAGACCCAGCCTCGACTAGTGTCGTCACGATACCAGAGTAAAATACCTCGATACTGATACTAAATCAATACCACGGCAAAAAACAAACATAAAACAGATAATATGATTATGACAACAGAACTTATTCTTCATTGTTTTATTTTTTTAGTAATAATCCCCTTGTCCAGCAGTTCCTGCGCTGGTTTTGCCCATTCCTCCTCTTACCGCTGTAATAACTGCAGGCCAGTGTGAAGATCCTCAGAGGTCATCATCAATCATTCACTAACCCTTCACTTCTCAACGGGTCAGATGACCAAAATCTTATTTTATGATTCGAGTAATTTCATATTTTTTAAAATGTAATCTTATAATTATAATAAAGATTTTCAATTGGATCTGTTTTTAAAAATCAGCAAAAAATGCAAATTACAAACAATATGACAAACAGTGCTTTATCTTTCAGCTGCATTAGATCTATTTAACGGCAAGTCAAGAAAGAAATTAAATAATCAAATATTAAACTGCTGACTTAGTCTTCACTCTATAATTTAACTATACCCTGATATTCTTAATAAATATATTGTAGTTATTTAGCCAAGCATGTGGTGGTTTTCTAGCCTAGAAATCTAGACGCACCCTAGCGGCAGCACATTTAATCTGCCCGCGAGTGTCGTTTAGGAACTCTCAGTACCCTTCTGAGCTGTGTTCCTCGGAATCTGGACGGGCCAATCACATCGTGTATAGAGTCGGCGGGCGGGGCCATAATGACGACGGCCGACTCGAGCTCGTCCCGCGCCGCGTTTTTTCCCTCTTATATTCCTTGCATATTTCTGTCGCTTTCTTTATCATGCGTTGCGGTGTATTTATTTAACTCTTCTGCTTCTAATGTTTATTGAACGGCTGAAGCAGAGCTCACACACACGTCCTGACACCTTCTGTCACACACCCACGCACATTAAGAAATACAGATCATATAGGTGCTGTCCTCCTTAAAGTACCGGTACTAATAATAGTCCATATCGTACCGTTTGTAATAGCAGGGTATCGCGATACTTCTCTAGTAGCGGTATATCAGGGAACACTAGCCTCGACCCATCTTCAGTGCTCTAACTGAGGGAAGGAGGTCGTTCCCCAAAATCTCGCAACACATGGCCCCGGTCATCCTCTCCTTAATACAGTGCGGTCGCCCTGTCCCATGTGCAGAGAAACACCCCCACAGCATGATGCTGCCGCCCCCATGCTTCACAGGGATGGCGTTCTTGGGATGGTACTCATCATTATGGAATTATGTCCAAAAAGTTTTATTTTGGTCTCATCTGATCACGTTACTTTCAATGAATCATTTATATCGCGCTTTTACAAAGATGATTGCTTCAAAGCAGCTTCACGGTGTTAAACAGGACAATACTGCAACAATTTTATTTTGCTAGTTTGATTTGGATAAAAAGCCGTGCGGAAAACGCGTGCATGCTTCAAGTAGAAGAGACGCCTATTTTTCAGGCGACACGCGAGCGTGTTGGAAGCATGATCAGGAAATTATGTTTATATGTCATTTTGACACGAATACATATTAATAAATGACATTTTCATGTTTGAAAGTCTGTAGGTTAACATAAATGCAGATATAGGCCTAATTGTAATAATAAAAAACAACTTAATTATCGATTTTGAAATATTAAACCTGTCAATACAGAACAAAATATTCTGTAGCCTATTTTGCCGTCAACACCATAGATTTTATGGTCAATAGGCTACTGCCGACGTTGCCTTTGCTGTATCAATAGACAATATATTTATATTTAACATGAAGTATAGGGCTTCCATGTACATTAATATCAGCAGCAGCGCCGCGTCAGACACGCTACTGGTGTGCAAAGAAGGAGAAAACGCCACGCAGCTGCCCCGCGGATGACACGCAGCAGAAACGCCACGCTCACACCACGCTAGCAGTGTGTCTCCGGCCTTAGTGTTTTACCAGCAGTAACCTTGGAAACGGTGGTCCCAGCTCTTTTCAGGTCATTGGCCGGCTCCTCCGTGTAGTTCTGGGCTGATCTTGTTGTTTTTAGATTATGTCCCTCTCAGATTATGTCATGCTCCTACGATGACTATTTCAGACCCGCCATGATTTCCAACTGGGAGAACTTGCAGAATAGCAGAGTGTTCAAATACTTATTTCCTCACTGTATGCCAATACCATAGCAACCACCCAGACCATCCTAGCAATATCCTTGAACAACTCAGAATACCTTAGCAACCATCCACTATACCCTAGCAACACCGTATCAACTACCCATGCCACCCTAGCAACCAAGTGTCGAGTTTTGCTGCTGCAAGCTCCACTCACAAGTGCAAATGCAGTAATTGTATTATTATTAATAGTACTTTGAGTGACCATTATTCTGTACAGTAGTAAAATGAAAACCCACAAAGACAATTTTCATGCCTGTATTCCACATATCCGTCCTCATTTTCCAGCCTTGTGGAAATCACGGAGCCCTGCCTGTTGTGCAGAGCGGTCACATGACTGCACAGAGATCTGTGGGCCAATCAGCAGCCAGCGCCGTGTACTCTGGGATTATCATGAGAATTCCTCCAGTGCAAATGCCTTCCCATTCCAGGCATGCCTGTGTTAAACTCGAGGGCTAAAGGACCTGACTGAAGCCTGTGGCTCATGCTGTGGTCTTCTCAGCCATGATGGCTCTGCCACCCGAGGCCTGTGTGTGTGTGTGTGTGTGTGTGTGCGTGTGTGTGTGCGCTGATCAGTGTTTATATGAGACTTAAAGTGATATAAAACGAGTTGAAATGTTCTATCATCCATCCACACTTTTCTGTCATCCATCCACACTTTTCTGTCATCCATCCACACTTTTCTGTCATCCATCCACACTTTTCTGTCATCCATCCACACTTTTCTGTCATCCATCCACACTTTTCTGTCATCCATCCACACTTTTCTGTCATCCATCCACACTTTTCTGTCATCCATCCACACTTTTCTGTCATCCATCCACATTTCTATCTCTTCAGAACACTGATTTATCTGTCAGATTCATATGGGTCACAGTGATGATGATGATGATGATGATGGTCTTTTTGAAACCGCACACGTTTGTTTAGCGCTGCCTTTCAGTGCAGTGGGAACAGTCGTCCCCGTCCGGCTCGGAGTCGTTGATTTCAGCCTGTGATGCGCTTTATCCAGATGGCGCATTAATTCCATATTCAGTGTGTTCTGAACGGCTCATTATCGTTAGCAGGTCTTTAGCGGAGGAGCTGTGATTCCCAGTGAACACACACTCACCGCATTACTGAGTGCGCTGTTGCTGACAGTGTGTGTGCTTTACAGAAGCTTTTGTATGTGCCTGTAAGTGAATTAAGTGTGTGTGTGTGTGTGTGTGTTCACAGCCTGGTCTGATGACTCAGATGATAACGGCGGCTGAAGAGAGACCGTGGCTCTGGGTCGTCTACGTCCTGACTGTGGCCCTGCCTCTGGTGCTCATCATCGTCTTCTGCTGCACTGGAAAGGTGTGTGTGTGTGTGTGTGTGTGTGTGTGTGTTATGACATATAAAGCAGTGTGTGTGTCTGAATCTGTAGCCTGACTCGTGCTGTGTGTTGCAGAAGAGCTCTGCGCCCGCAGCGGCTGCTGAATATAAGAAGACTGACGAGCCGCAGCCGGATGTGAAGGATGAAGCTGAGGAAGAGGAGGCCAAGGAGGAAGAGCCAGGTCTGGCAGATTAACCTCTATACTGCATCTGTGTTAAAGCCTTCATATGATCACATGACCATCGCTGATAGCAGGAGCTGATCAGACCACTCCTGAGAGAGAGAGTGTGTGTGTGAGACTCCTCCTCTTGGGGGCGGAGCTTGAGCTGATCAGATTCCTCCTCTTGGGGGTGGGGCTTGTGCTGATCAGACTCCTCCATTGTGTGTGTGTGTGTGTGTGTGTGTGGAGCTGTTTCTGAGTTCTTCTGTTGTTCCCTCAGAAGAGAAGAAGAGTGAAGAGGAGGACTCGACAGGAGAAGCAGAGGAGGCCGCAGAGAGCGACCATAAAGACGACAGCACATCTCATGAGGTACAGCTCACACTTTCAGCCACCGTTCTGGAGATGCTCTGACCCAGTCGTCTAGCCGTCACAATCTGGCCAAACTCGCTCAAATCCTTACGCTTGCCCATTTCTCCTGCTTCACACACATCAACTCTGAGGACTAAATGTTCGCTTGCTGCCTAATATATCCCACCCACTAACAGGAGCCGTGAGGAAGAGATCATCAGTGTTATTCACCGGTCATAATGTTATGCCTGATCTTTGTATTGGATTGGTCTTAATTTGAACGTTTTTGACCATTATTCAGGCACTCTATTCATGTCGCACATGTTCAGCTCCTGTGACATTTGCTCTATATTTGCGAACACACACACACACACACACACACACACACACACACACACACACACACACACACACTCTGATGCCATTAGAGTCTTCACACACACACGTTTATGGGCTTAGCGTCCGCATACGCTGCATATTTGACTGATTATGAGCTTAATCTCATCATTTGACCTGAATCTCATTATAACCGCATTGAGGCGTGCTCTGATTCCTCACGTTTGAACACGGTCTGCAGAGGAGCTCTGGGCCGCCACACGTTCATCCGGAAGCATCTGATCTAGAAGAGGTGTTCAGGGTTCCCACGTTTATGGAGAACTGGAGAAGTCATCGAGGTTTATTTCAGAATAATTATGTGATAGAAGATATGTTTACGTGATAATATAGATTGAATATACTTCATTCGGTCAGAGCGTTGAGCATTACGACCAATCACACGCTTCTGTCGAGCATGATGGCCAATCAGAAGCGTCGTCTGAATTCTGACTGAAACTCGTGAATTATCCCGTCATCATGAACAGTAAAGTCCAGACTGGACGTCCGAGATTAATGTGGAAGTATCGTCAGCTTCTGTGATGTTAACGAGAGTGTGTGTGTGTGAGCGTTTAATCTCGCGTTAGACCCACGTCACGTTTCTCTATAACGTCAGTTTATTCCGGTTAATATCATTTATTCATCATGCCGGTAAGATCATATGAATGGTCTAATCTGTATAAAGCGTTAATATCACTCGTAAATGATTGTAAGATTCCTTTATCCGAGTAGTCCGAATATGACGTGTAGTTTCCCCAAACGTTTAATATCTATTAATGGACGAGATTAATAATCTTTATAATATCAAGAGCATCACCTGATGATGATGATGATGATGATGATGATGATTAGTTTGATCATCTGAGGAACATTAAACTGTCGGTGTATGGGAATATTAATGCTGCAGTAAAGATGGCTTCTGTTCATGAGAACCCTTATTCATAACCGTCTCTATAGTGTTCTGATTGATTTATTATTATTAGTAATTGGTTTAGTTTTAATATTTGACAAATGCCAACTCAGGTCAACATTACACTGAAAATAAGTGCTCCTGGGAATCAAATGAAAGGAGCTCATTAATGAAGAGCGTCACGTCTGAGCCTTTCCACGGGGGAACAGACGTCTGGCTTTTTAAAGGTGATTTCGGTGTAAATTACAGAAGTTAAAAAAGTTCATCCGGCGACAACGATGAGATGTTTTTCAGATGAGAGAGTTCTAATGTTTTAAAGTCTTCTTGGTTCCCCAGTTTTGTGTTCTTGTATTTCTTGGACGTTTCCAATTTATTTATTTTTGTTAGTAATATTGGCCGATTACGATATTTGCCGATTCTGATTTTTTTTAATGTTAGTAATATTGACCGATATCAATTTTTGCCGATTACGATTTTTTTTTATGTTAGTAATATTGGCCGATTCTGATTTTTTTTTTATGTTAGTAATATTGGCCGATTACGATTTTTGCAGATTACGTTTTTTTTTTAATGTTAGTAATATTGACCGATATCGATATTTGCCGATTCTGATTTTTTTTAATGTTAGTAATATTGACCGATATCGATTTTTGCCGATTAGGTTTTTTTTTTAATGTTAGTAATATTGGCCGATTACGATTTTTGCAGATTACGTTTTTTTTTTAATGTTAGTAATATTGACCGATATCGATATTTGCCGATTACGTTTTTTTTTAATGTTAGTAATATTGACCGATATCAATTTTTGCCGATTACGTTTTTTTTTTATGTTAGTAATATTGACCGATATCGATTTTTGCCGATTACGATTTTTTTTAATGTTAGTAATATTGACCGATATCGATTTTTGCCGATTACGATTTTTTTTAATGTTAGTAATATTGACCGATATCGATTTTTGCCAATTACGATTTTTTTTTTATGTTAGTAATATTGACCGATATCGATTTTTGCCGATTACGATTTTTTTTTAATGTTAGTAATATTGACCGATATCGATTTTTGCCAATTACGATTTTTTTTTAATGTTAGTAATATTGACCGATATCGATTTTTGCCGATTACGATTTTTTTAATGTTAGTAATATTGACCGATATTGTTTTTTGCCGATTCTGATTTTTTTTAATGTTAGTAATATTGACCGATATCAATTTTTGCCGATTACGTTTTTTTTTAATGTTAGTAATATTGACCGATATCAATTTTTGCCGATTACGTTTTTTTTTTATGTTAGTAATATTGACCGATATCGATTTTTGCCGATTACGATTTTTTTTATGTTAGTAATATTGACCGATATCGATTTTTGCCGATTACGATTTTTTTTTTATGTTAGTAATATTGGCCGATTACGATTTTTGCAGATTACGTTTTTTTTTTAATGTTAGTAATATTGACCGATATCGATATTTGCCGATTACGTTTTTTTTTAATGTTAGTAATATTGACCGATATCAATTTTTGCCGATTACGTTTTTTTTTTATGTTAGTAATATTGACCGATATCGATTTTTGCCGATTACGATTTTTTTTAATGTTAGTAATATTGACCGATATCGATTTTTGCCGATTACGATTTTTTTTAATGTTAGTAATATTGACCGATATCGATTTTTGCCAATTACGATTTTTTTTTTATGTTAGTAATATTGACCGATATCGATTTTTGCCGATTACGATTTTTTTTTAATGTTAGTAATATTGACCGATATCGATTTTTGCCAATTACGATTTTTTTTTAATGTTAGTAATATTGACCGATATCGATTTTTGCCGATTACGATTTTTTTTAATGTTAGTAATATTGACCGATATTGTTTTTTGCCGATTCTGATTTTTTTTAATGTTAGTAATATTGACCGATATCAATTTTTGCCGATTACGTTTTTTTTTAATGTTAGTAATATTGACCGATATCAATTTTTGCCGATTACGTTTTTTTTTTATGTTAGTAATATTGACCGATATCGATTTTTGCCGATTACGATTTTTTTTTATGTTAGTAATATTGACCGATATCGATTTTTGCCGATTACGATTTTTTTTAATGTTAGTAATATTGACCGATATCGATTTTTGCCAATTACGATTTTTTTTTTATGTTAGTAATATTGACCGATATCGATTTTTGCCGATTACGATTTTTTTTAATGTTAGTAATATTGACCGATATTGTTTTTTGCCGATTCTGATTTTTTTTAATGTTAGTAATATTGACCGATATCAATTTTTGCCGATTACGTTTTTTTTTAATGTTAGTAATATTGACCGATATCAATTTTTGCCGATTACGTTTTTTTTTTATGTTAGTAATATTGACCGATATCGATTTTTGCCGATTCCGATTTTTTTTAATGTTAGTAATATTGACCGATATCGATTTTTGCCGATTACGATTTTTTTTAATGTTAGTAATATTGACCGATATCGATTTTTGCCAATTACGATTTTTTTTTTATGTTAGTAATATTGACCGATATCGATTTTTGCCGATTACGATTTTTTTTTAATGTTAGTAATATTGACCGATATCGATTTTTGCCAATTACGATTTTTTTTTAATGTTAGTAATATTGACCGATATCGATTTTTGCCGATTACGATTTTTTTTAATGTTAGTAATATTGACCGATATTGTTTTTTGCCGATTCTGATTTTTTTTAATGTTAGTAATATTGACCGATATCAATTTTTGCCGATTACGTTTTTTTTTTAATGTTAGTAATATTGACCGATATCAATTTTTGCCGATTACGTTTTTTTTTTATGTTAGTAATATTGACCGATATCGATTTTTGCCGATTACGATTTTTTTTAATGTTAGTAATATTGACCGATATTGTTTTTTGCTGATTATGATTTTTTTTAATGTTAGTAATATTGACCGATATCGATTTTTGCCGATTCCGATTTTTTTTAATGTTAGTAATATTGACCGATATCGATTTTTGTCGATTACGATTTTTTTTTAATGTTAGTAATATTGACCGATATCGATTTTTGCCGATTACGATTTTTTTTAATGTTAGTAATATTGACCGATATTGTTTTTTGCCGATTATGATTTTTTTTAATGTTAGTAATATTGACCGATTACGATTTTTGCAGATTACGTTTTTTTTAATGTTAGTAATATTGACCGATATCGATTTTTGCCGATTACGATTTTTTTTTAATGTTAGTAATATTGACCGATATCGATTTTTGCCAATTACGATTTTTTTTTATGTTAGTAATATTGGCCGATATCGATTTTTGCCGATTACGGTTTTTTTTAATGTTAGTAATATTGACCGATATTGTTTTTTGCCGATTATGATTTTTTTTAATGTTAGTAATATTGACCGATTACGATTTTTGCAGATTACGTTTTTTTTAATGTTAGTAATATTGACCGATATCGATTTTTGCCGATTACGATTTTTTTTTAATGTTAGTAATATTGACCGATATCGATTTTTGCCGATTACGATTTTTTTTTAATGTTAGTAATATTGACCGATATCGATTTTTGCCAATTACGATTTTTTTTTATGTTAGTAATATTGGCCGATTCTGATTTTTTTTTAATGTTAGTAATATTGGCCGATTACGATTTTTGCAGATTACGTTTTTTTTTTAATGTTAGTAATATTGACCGATATCGATATTTGCCGATTCGGATTTTTTTTAATGTTAGTAATATTGACCGATATCGATTTTTGCCGATTACGTTTTTTTTTTAATGTTAGTAATATTGACCGATATCGATTTTTGCCGATTACGATTTTTTTTAATGTTGGTAATATTGACCGATATTGTTTTTTGCCGATTATGATTTTTTTTAATGTTAGTAATATTGACCGATATCGATTTTTGCCGATTACGATTTTTTTTTTAATGTTAGTAATATTGACCGATATCGATTTTTGCCAATTACGATTTTTTTTTAATGTTAGTAATATTGGCCGATTACGATTTTTGCAGATTACGTTTTTTTTTTAATGTTAGTAATATTGACCGATATCGATATTTGCCGATTCGGATTTTTTTTAATGTTAGTAATATTGACCGATATCGATTTTTGCCGATTACGTTTTTTTTTTTATGTTAGTAATATTGACCGATATCGATTTTTGCCGATTCGGATTTTTTTTAATGTTAGTAATATTGACCGATATCGATTTTTGCCGATTACGTTTTTTTTTTAATGTTAGTAATATTGACCGATATCGATTTTTGCCGATTACGATTTTTTTTAATGTTGGTAATATTGACCGATATTGTTTTTTGCCGATTATGATTTTTTTTAATGTTAGTAATATTGACCGATATCGATTTTTGCCGATTACGATTTTTTTTTTAATGTTAGTAATATTGACCGATATCGATTTTTGCCAATTACGATTTTTTTTTAATGTTAGTAATATTGGCCGATTACGATTTTTGCAGATTACGTTTTTTTTTTAATGTTAGTAATATTGACCGATATCGATTTTTGCCGATTACGTTTTTTTTTTTATGTTAGTAATATTGACCGATATCGATTTTTGCCGATTACGATTTTTTTTAATGTTAGTAATATTGACCGATATCGATTTTTGCCGATTACGATTTTTTTTAATGTTAGTAATATTGACCGATATTGTTTTTTGCCGATTATGATTTTTTTTAATGTTAGTAATATTGACCGATATCGATTTTTGCCGATTCCGATTTTTTTTAATGTTAGTAATATTGACCGATATCGATTTTTGCCGATTACGATTTTTTTTTTAATGTTAGTAATATTGACCGATATTGTTTTTTGCTGATTATGATTTTTTTTAATGTTAGTAATATTGACCGATATCGATTTTGCCGATTACGTTTTTTTTTTAATGTTAGTAATATTGACCGATATCGATTTTTGCCGATTACGATTTTTTTTAATGTTAGTAATATTGACCGATATTGTTTTTTGCTGATTATGATTTTTTTTAATGTTAGTAATATTGACCGATATCGATTTTTGCCGATTCCGATTTTTTTTAATGTTAGTAATATTGACCGATATCGATTTTTGCCGATTACGATTTTTTTTTAATGTTAGTAATATTGACCGATATCGATTTTTGCCAATTACGATTTTTTTTTAATGTTAGTAATATTGACCGATATCGATTTTTGCCGATTACGATTTTTTTTTAATGTTAGTAATATTGACCGATATCGATTTTTGCCGATTACGATTTTTTTTAATGTTAGTATTATTGACCGATATCGATTTTTGCCGATTACGGTTTTTTTTAATGTTAGTAATATTGACCGATATTGTTTTTTGCCGATTATGATTTTTTTTAATGTTAGTAATATTGACCGATATCGATTTTTGCCGATTCCGATTTTTTTTAATGTTAGTAATATTGGCCGATATCGATTTTTTTTTTTTTTTTTTTTTTTTTTTTTTTTTTTTTCCGATTCTGATTTTCTTTCTAAGAACTATAATTGACATGCGTACAAACAAAAATCCACTTTTCCTTCAAAGCTAAGTTTTATTTTTGTTATAAAATAAATTAGTAAGCATTACAATAGGATCTTCTCTCACTTAAGCAACTCTCAAAAAATACGTCTTCTGTGCCAGGATAATCAGCTAATCAGTGAAAATCAGTCGCTTTATGAAACAAAACATTATAAATGGACCTTTATTCCCTTTTTTTACTTGTATTACAAAAGTCAAACGATCCAGTGAAGAAGTGTACAATACTCCTCCAAATAATCGTTACCAGATGGGGATGTCATGGTACCAGAATTCCAGTAGTCGGTACCAATACCACAGATAAATGTTTTTTAATATCTTTTTTTATTTAATCATTTTTTTTAAATGCATCACGTTTATGATTTATGATAATCATTATAAGTACATAATAATTACACATTTAAAGGCTGTATAAAAATAAACATTGTTTATAAAAAAAGAAAAATAATCAACCATCTAGGCATAATTATTATTTCTATCCTAATATATTCAGTTAATTAAAAACATTTTTATAAACAAACTTTTATTTTGGCGGGTTGCCGTGAAGAGTGTCTGTGTTCATATGAGGACAGTTTTCTCAAACGGTAAATTCTCTCTCAGTGACGGTTTAGATGGGTTCTCCATCATATTCTTCATAAATGCATTCATGCTTCGGTCTTTTCTCTGCTTACACCAAAGATAGGAGAGGATGAGCTGTGGCTGCTCTGAGCTCTGGCTATCTTCAGCAGTTTCACCTTCTTCAGACTGGGCGTGTTCCACCTGCTGATGGGGTTAAGTCAATAATTAGATTCACAAATGGCATAACTATCGTCGTCTTCGCTCACAGTAAAAACCGTCCTCAGAGACAGCCGCATGTAGAGGGATCGCGACACGTGTGACTGATCATGCAGAAAACCGGCCGATTCTGATCCCTGGCCGATCAATCGGGGCATCTCTACTTTCTAACCATCTTTAGTATTGAACACACAGCTTATCGTGAATGAATGAGTTAAAGATGTTCTGTGATTTGACATTTGAACATGGATTGTCTTATTTGACATCTATACAGACGTTTCATGCAAGCTTAGCCCATGAATATTTGTCAAAACATGGAAACGCATTGTTAGAAAAGTGTGTGTGAGCCCTGTGTGTTGATTTTGTGTTGTGTAGAAATCAGAGGACGATATTCTCAGAAGGTCTCCCAGAAACAGGAAAGCCAGAAAGGACTGATGGACTCCCTGAATGCAGCTCCTCAAGCATACGCCAACATCCCTCTCTCTCCTCCTCATCCTCCTCTTCTTCCTCATCCTCCTCTTCCTCCGATGGTCCGAGAGAAACCGCGCGGCCAAACGAAGTCTCCTCGAGCGCTTTTGGGGACGGCTCTCGCGGTCACATGACCGTTCAATAGCATAGAAACTTTCTCCATAACTAAAAAAAAAAGGAAACGCAATCTTTATTACCATTCCTGAACTGATCATCTGACGCTCATGTAAAGATCCCGACACACACACACACACACACACACACTCTTCCGGACAGTGTTCCTGAACCCTAACACTATGGCCAGCAGCTTTACTCTTTTGCTCTAGAATCTCTGAAGCCATAGAAGGACGAGACGCCGTTCATCATGAACTGTAACACTGGCCACACACACACACACACACACACACCGCTAGCATTTAACACACACAGCGCAGATGTTTTCTATCCCATCATCGTGTCATGGCGGCCGAAGCGTGATGGGGCTCGTCTGATAGATTCGTAGGTTGTACTGCCTTACTTGTAGGACACAAAGATTCGCTAATATTATTTTTCTGTGAATGTACTGTGAGTTTTGTCTAATACGTTTGTTTTTGCTATTCGAATGGACTTTTTACTAAATCATGCATTGCTGTACAGATGTGTTTTCTGCTCTCGAACTGATTCTAACCTGTCCGCCCAATCACAGGTCGTAACGGTGATGTCATATCCTGTCCAGCAGCAGCAGCAACTTCCCATTTAAAGGGATAGTTCGCCCATAAATGAGCCTGTGATGTTTATCTGCAGGCCGTCCCAGATGTAGGTGTGTGTGTGTGTAAAGTGAGCCGTTGAATCACTTCCTCAACCATTTCATTGCTCATCTTAAAGAGAAAAGAGACACTTCCTGGATCTGCAGCACTCTTAAACCTACTTGTTTATATTCTCAATAAGGCAAACTGTTCCGGTCTTGTTGTAACGATCATGAGATCACACACACACACACACACTCGCTGCGCTGCTGCTCATCATCTCCGACCCATAAGCGTCCTGTGCTTGGGCTTCTTCTTTGTCTGTGTGTTGGACTAGCGTTGTTTCCCAGATGTAGGTGAGGATAGTGTGTATGGATCGGAGTGTGTGATTTACCGGCAGTGACGATCATGAGTCTGATGATGATGACTCTGGTCTTGCTGGGACGCTTTGGGAAAATCCATCATGTTACTCACAAACTAAAATAAACTGATTTAATGAACGAGAGACGTGTGTGTGTGTGTGTGTGGGGGGGGGACTGTCAACATCAATCTCATTTAGTGTTCATTTTTTCACCTGTTTTTAATTTAGTCTTAGTCTTGTGCTCAATGCCCGTGTTAGTTTTAGTCATTCGCATCTTTTTTACTCAGTCAAGTTTTAGTCGACTAAAAGTCTTTACATTTTAGTCAAAAGTCAACTCGAGGTATCTCGATTCGTGCAGTCGAGTCTGTAGCCATTTTCAAAAAACATCTCAAGACATCTGACCAATAAATAAAGACTAGCACTTAACTATCCAACTATATTTTCTGTCTGTTTGTCTTAATTTTAAAATAAACATTGTTTGTGTTCTGTGCTCGATTAACTGAGTCTTCTCTCAGCTCGTGCAGGTTGTTGGCCTTGTCTGTTTCGTTGCTTCTATTGCTCTCCCCTTTTTGTAAGTTGCTTTTCATAAAAATCTTAGTCGAGTTTTAGGCGACAAAGTCTCGTCATCTGAATATATCTTAGTCAGATTTAAATCGACTAAAAGTCATTTGAGTCTAGCTTAAGTCAAAAGAAAACTCAGTGTAGTTTTACTGAAATTTGACTAAGATATATTGAGTTAAGTCGACTAAAAGTCTAATTTTAGTCAAAAGAGAACTCAATATATCTTAGTCAAGTTTTTCTTTTGACTAAAACTACACCAGATGACGAGACTTTTAGTCGACTTAACTCAATATATCTTGGTCAAGTTTCTCCTTTTATCCTCAACGCGTGACTCGAGCTGAATGTGTGTTTTCTGCTGTGTGTGTGTAGTGTGTTTTCTGCTGTGTGTAGTGTCGTGTGTTTTCTGCTGTGTGTAGTGTCGTGTGTTTTCTGCTGTGTGTAGTGTCGTGTGTTTTCTGCTGTGTGTAGTGTCGTGTGTTTTCTGCTGTGTGTAGTGTCGTGTGTTTTCTGCTGTGTGTAGTGTCGTGTGTTTTCTGCTGTGTGTAGTGTCTTGTGTTTTCTGCTGTGTGTAGTGTCGTGTGTTTTCTGCTGTGTGTAGTGCCGTGTGTTTTCTGCTGTGTGTAGTGTCGTGTGTTTTCTGCTGTGTGTAGTGCCGTGTGTTTTCTGCTGTGTGTAGTGTCGTGTGTTTTCTGCTGTGTGTAGTGCCGTGTGTTTTCTGCTGTGTGTAGTGTCGTGTGTTTTCTGCTGTGTGTAGTGTCGTGTGTTTTCTGCTGTGTGTAGTGCCGTGTGTTTTCTGCTGTGTGTAGTGTCTTGTGTTTTCTGCTGTGTGTAGTGTCGTGTGTTTTCTGCTGTGTGTAGTGTCGTGTGTTTTCTGCTGTGTGTAGTGTCGTGTGTTTTCTGCTGTGTGTAGTGTCGTGTGTTTTCTGCCGTGTGTAGTGTCGTGTGTTTTCTGCCGTGTGTAGTGTCGTGTGTTTTCTGCTGTGTGTAGTGTCGTGTGTTTTCTGCCGTGTGTAGTGTCGTGTGTTTTCTGCCGTGTGTAGTGTCGTGTGTTTTCTGCCGTGTGTAGTGTTGTGTGTTTTCTGCTGTGTGTAGTGTCGTGTGTTTTCTGCTGTGTGTGTGTAGTGTGTTTTCTGCTGTGTGTAGTGTCGTGTGTTTTCTGCTGTGTGTAGTGTCGTGTGTTTTCTGCTGTGTGTAGTGTCGTGTGTTTTCTGCCGTGTGTAGTGTTGTGTGTTTTCTGCTGTGTGTAGTGTCGTGTGTTTTCTGCCGTGTGTAGTGTCGTGTGTTTTCTGCCGTGTGTAGTGTCGTGTGTTTTCTGCCGTGTGTAGTGTCGTGTGTTTTCTGCTGTGTGTAGTGTCGTGTGTTTTCTGCTGTGTGTAGTGTCGTGTGTTTTCTGCTGTGTGTGTGTAGTGTGTTTTCTGCTGTGTGTAGTGTCGTGTGTTTTCTGCCGTGTGTAGTGTCGTGTGTTTTCTGCCGTGTGTAGTGTCGTGTGTTTTCTGCCGTGTGTAGTGTCGTGTGTTTTCTGCCGTGTGTAGTGTCGTGTGTTTTCTGCCGTGTGTAGTGTCGTGTGTTTTCTGCCGTGTGTAGTGTCGTGTGTTTTCTGCTGTGTGTGTGTAGTGTGTTTTCTGCTGTGTGTGTGTAGTGTGTTTTCTGCCGTGTGTAGTGTTGTGTGTTTTCTGCCGTGTGTAGTGTCGTGTGTTTTCTGCTGTGTGTAGTGTCGTGTGTTTTCTGCCGTGTGTAGTGTCGTGTGTTTTCTGCTGTGTGTAGTGTCGTGTGTTTTCTGCTGTGTGTAGTGTCGTGTGTTTTCTGCTGTGTGTAGTGTCGTGTGTTTTCTGCCGTGTGTAGTGTCGTGTGTTTTCTGCTGTGTGTAGTGTCGTGTGTTTTCTGCTGTGTGTAGTGTCGTGTGTTTTCTGCCGTGTGTAGTGTCGTGTGTTTTCTGCTGTGTGTAGTGTCGTGTGTTTTCTGCTGTGTGTAGTGTCGTGTGTTTTCTGCCGTGTGTAGTGTCGTGTGTTTTCTGCTGTGTGTAGTGTCGTGTGTTTTCTGCCGTGTGTAGTGTCGTGTGTTTTCTGCCGTGTGTAGTGTCGTGTGTTTTCTGCTGTGTGTAGTGTCGTGTGTTTTCTGCCGTGTGTAGTGTCGTGTGTTTTCTGCCGTGTGTAGTGTCGTGTGTTTTCTGCCGTGTGTAGTGTCGTGTGTTTTCTGCTGTGTGTAGTGTCGTGTGTTTTCTGCCGTGTGTAGTGTCGTGTGTTTTCTGCCGTGTGTAGTGTCGTGTGTTTTCTGCCGTGTGTAGTGTCGTGTGTTTTCTGCCGTGTGTAGTGTCGTGTGTTTTCTGCTGTGTGTAGTGTCGTGTGTTTTCTGCCGTGTGTAGTGTCGTGTGTTTTCTGCCGTGTGTAGTGTCGTGTGTTTTCTGCCGTGTGTAGTGTCGTGTGTTTTCTGCCGTGTGTAGTGTCGTGTGTTTTCTGCCGTGTGTAGTGTCGTGTGTTTTCTGCCGTGTGTAGTGTCGTGTGTTTTCTGCCGTGTGTAGTGTCGTGTGTTTTCTGCTGTGTGTGTGTAGTGTGTTTTCTGCTGTGTGTAGTGTCGTGTGTTTTCTGCCGTGTGTAGTGTCGTGTGTTTTCTGCCGTGTGTAGTGTCGTGTGTTTTCTGCTGTGTGTAGTGCCGTGTGTTTTCTGCTGTGTGTAGTGTCTTGTGTTTTCTGCTGTGTGTAGTGTCGTGTGTTTTCTGCTGTGTGTAGTGTCGTGTGTTTTCTGCTGTGTGTAGTGTCGTGTGTTTTCTGCTGTGTGTAGTGTCGTGTGTTTTCTGCTGTGTGTAGTGTCGTGTGTTTTCTGCCGTGTGTAGTGTCGTGTGTTTTCTGCCGTGTGTAGTGTCGTGTGTTTTCTGCCGTGTGTAGTGTCGTGTGTTTTCTGCCGTGTGTAGTGTCGTGTGTTTTCTGCCGTGTGTAGTGTCGTGTGTTTTCTGCCGTGTGTAGTGTCGTGTGTTTTCTGCCGTGTGTAGTGTCGTGTGTTTTCTGCCGTGTGTAGTGTCGTGTGTTTTCTGCCGTGTGTAGTGTCGTGTGTTTTCTGCCGTGTGTAGTGTCGTGTGTTTTCTGCCGTGTGTAGTGTCGTGTGTTTTCTGCCGTGTGTAGTGTCGTGTGTTTTCTGCCGTGTGTAGTGTCGTGTGTTTTCTGCCGTGTGTAGTGTCGTGTGTTTTCTGCTGTGTGTAGTGTCGTGTGTTTTCTGCTGTGTGTAGTGCCGTGTGTTTTCTGCTGTGTGTAGTGTCGTGTGTTTTCTGCTGTGTGTAGTGTCGTGTGTTTTCTGCCGTGTGTAGTGTCGTGTGTTTTCTGCCGTGTGTAGTGTCGTGTGTTTTCTGCCGTGTGTAGTGTCGTGTGTTTTCTGCCGTGTGTAGTGCCGTGTGTTTTCTGCTGTGTGTAGTGTCTTGTGTTTTCTGCTGTGTGTAGTGTCGTGTGTTTTCTGCTGTGTGTAGTGTCGTGTGTTTTCTGCTGTGTGTAGTGTCGTGTGTTTTCTGCTGTGTGTAGTGTCGTGTGTTTTCTGCCGTGTGTAGTGTCGTGTGTTTTCTGCCGTGTGTAGTGTCGTGTGTTTTCTGCCGTGTGTAGTGTCGTGTGTTTTCTGCCGTGTGTAGTGTCGTGTGTTTTCTGCCGTGTGTAGTGTCGTGTGTTTTCTGCCGTGTGTAGTGTCGTGTGTTTTCTGCCGTGTGTAGTGTCGTGTGTTTTCTGCCGTGTGTAGTGTCGTGTGTTTTCTGCCGTGTGTAGTGTCGTGTGTTTTCTGCCGTGTGTAGTGTCGTGTGTTTTCTGCCGTGTGTAGTGTCGTGTGTTTTCTGCCGTGTGTAGTGTCGTGTGTTTTCTGCTGTGTGTAGTGTCGTGTGTTTTCTGCCGTGTGTAGTGTCGTGTGTTTTCTGCCGTGTGTAGTGTCGTGTGTTTTCTGCCGTGTGTAGTGTCGTGTGTTTTCTGCTGTGTGTAGTGCCGTGTGTTTTCTGCTGTGTGTAGTGTCTTGTGTTTTCTGCTGTGTGTAGTGTCGTGTGTTTTCTGCTGTGTGTAGTGTCGTGTGTTTTCTGCTGTGTGTAGTGTCGTGTGTTTTCTGCTGTGTGTAGTGTCGTGTGTTTTCTGCCGTGTGTAGTGTCGTGTGTTTTCTGCCGTGTGTAGTGTCGTGTGTTTTCTGCCGTGTGTAGTGTCGTGTGTTTTCTGCCGTGTGTAGTGTCGTGTGTTTTCTGCCGTGTGTAGTGTCGTGTGTTTTCTGCCGTGTGTAGTGTCGTGTGTTTTCTGCCGTGTGTAGTGTCGTGTGTTTTCTGCCGTGTGTAGTGTCGTGTGTTTTCTGCCGTGTGTAGTGTCGTGTGTTTTCTGCCGTGTGTAGTGTCGTGTGTTTTCTGCCGTGTGTAGTGTCGTGTGTTTTCTGCCGTGTGTAGTGTCGTGTGTTTTCTGCCGTGTGTAGTGTCGTGTGTTTTCTGCCGTGTGTAGTGTCGTGTGTTTTCTGCCGTGTGTAGTGTCGTGTGTTTTCTGCCGTGTGTAGTGTCGTGTGTTTTCTGCCGTGTGTAGTGTCGTGTGTTTTCTGCCGTGTGTAGTGTCGTGTGTTTTCTGCTGTGTGTAGTGCCGTGTGTTTTCTGCTGTGTGTAGTGTCTTGTGTTTTCTGCTGTGTGTAGTGTCGTGTGTTTTCTGCTGTGTGTAGTGTCGTGTGTTTTCTGCTGTGTGTAGTGTCGTGTGTTTTCTGCTGTGTGTAGTGTCGTGTGTTTTCTGCCGTGTGTAGTGTCGTGTGTTTTCTGCCGTGTGTAGTGTCGTGTGTTTTCTGCCGTGTGTAGTGTCGTGTGTTTTCTGCCGTGTGTAGTGTCGTGTGTTTTCTGCCGTGTGTAGTGTCGTGTGTTTTCTGCCGTGTGTAGTGTCGTGTGTTTTCTGCCGTGTGTAGTGTCGTGTGTTTTCTGCCGTGTGTAGTGTCGTGTGTTTTCTGCCGTGTGTAGTGTCGTGTGTTTTCTGCCGTGTGTAGTGTCGTGTGTTTTCTGCCGTGTGTAGTGTCGTGTGTTTTCTGCCGTGTGTAGTGTCGTGTGTTTTCTGCTGTGTGTAGTGTCGTGTGTTTTCTGCTGTGTGTAGTGTCGTGTGTTTTCTGCCGTGTGTAGTGTCGTGTGTTTTCTGCCGTGTGTAGTGTCGTGTGTTTTCTGCCGTGTGTAGTGTCGTGTGTTTTCTGCCGTGTGTAGTGTCGTGTGTTTTCTGCTGTGTGTAGTGTCGTGTGTTTTCTGCCGTGTGTAGTGTCGTGTGTTTTCTGCCGTGTGTAGTGTCGTGTGTTTTCTGCCGTGTGTAGTGTCGTGTGTTTTCTGCCGTGTGTAGTGTCGTGTGTTTTCTGCCGTGTGTAGTGTCGTGTGTTTTCTGCCGTGTGTAGTGTCGTGTGTTTTCTGCCGTGTGTAGTGTCGTGTGTTTTCTGCCGTGTGTAGTGTCGTGTGTTTTCTGCTGTGTGTAGTGTCGTGTGTTTTCTGCTGTGTGTAGTGTCGTGTGTTTTCTGCCGTGTGTAGTGTCGTGTGTTTTCTGCCGTGTGTAGTGTCGTGTGTTTTCTGCCGTGTGTAGTGTCGTGTGTTTTCTGCCGTGTGTAGTGTCGTGTGTTTTCTGCTGTGTGTAGTGTCGTGTGTTTTCTGCCGTGTGTAGTGTCGTGTGTTTTCTGCCGTGTGTAGTGTCGTGTGTTTTCTGCTGTGTGTAGTGTCGTGTGTTTTCTGCTGTGTGTAGTGCCGTGTGTTTTCTGCTGTGTGTAGTGTCTTGTGTTTTCTGCTGTGTGTAGTGTCGTGTGTTTTCTGCTGTGTGTAGTGTCGTGTGTTTTCTGCTGTGTGTAGTGTCGTGTGTTTTCTGCTGTGTGTAGTGTCGTGTGTTTTCTGCTGTGTGTAGTGTCGTGTGTTTTCTGCCGTGTGTAGTGTCGTGTGTTTTCTGCCGTGTGTAGTGTCGTGTGTTTTCTGCCGTGTGTAGTGTCGTGTGTTTTCTGCCGTGTGTAGTGTCGTGTGTTTTCTGCCGTGTGTAGTGTCGTGTGTTTTCTGCCGTGTGTAGTGTCGTGTGTTTTCTGCCGTGTGTAGTGTCGTGTGTTTTCTGCCGTGTGTAGTGTCGTGTGTTTTCTGCCGTGTGTAGTGTCGTGTGTTTTCTGCCGTGTGTAGTGTCGTGTGTTTTCTGCCGTGTGTAGTGTCGTGTGTTTTCTGCCGTGTGTAGTGTCGTGTGTTTTCTGCCGTGTGTAGTGTCGTGTGTTTTCTGCCGTGTGTAGTGTCGTGTGTTTTCTGCTGTGTGTAGTGTCGTGTGTTTTCTGCCGTGTGTAGTGTCGTGTGTTTTCTGCTGTGTGTAGTGTCGTGTGTTTTCTGCTGTGTGTAGTGTCGTGTGTTTTCTGCCGTGTGTAGTGTCGTGTGTTTTCTGCCGTGTGTAGTGTCGTGTGTTTTCTGCCGTGTGTAGTGTCGTGTGTTTTCTGCCGTGTGTAGTGTCGTGTGTTTTCTGCCGTGTGTAGTGTCGTGTGTTTTCTGCCGTGTGTAGTGTCGTGTGTTTTCTGCCGTGTGTAGTGTCGTGTGTTTTCTGCCGTGTGTAGTGTCGTGTGTTTTCTGCCGTGTGTAGTGTCGTGTGTTTTCTGCCGTGTGTAGTGTCGTGTGTTTTCTGCCGTGTGTAGTGTCGTGTGTTTTCTGCCGTGTGTAGTGTCGTGTGTTTTCTGCCGTGTGTAGTGTCGTGTGTTTTCTGCCGTGTGTAGTGTCGTGTGTTTTCTGCCGTGTGTAGTGTCGTGTGTTTTCTGCCGTGTGTAGTGTCGTGTGTTTTCTGCCGTGTGTAGTGTCGTGTGTTTTCTGCCGTGTGTAGTGTCGTGTGTTTTCTGCTGTGTGTAGTGTCGTGTGTTTTCTGCCGTGTGTAGTGTCGTGTGTTTTCTGCCGTGTGTAGTGTCGTGTGTTTTCTGCCGTGTGTAGTGTCGTGTGTTTTCTGCCGTGTGTAGTGTCGTGTGTTTTCTGCCGTGTGTAGTGTCGTGTGTTTTCTGCTGTGTGTAGTGCCGTGTGTTTTCTGCTGTGTGTAGTGTCTTGTGTTTTCTGCTGTGTGTAGTGTCGTGTGTTTTCTGCTGTGTGTAGTGTCGTGTGTTTTCTGCTGTGTGTAGTGTCGTGTGTTTTCTGCTGTGTGTTTTCTGCCGTGTGTAGTGTCGTGTGTTTTCTGCCGTGTGTAGTGTCGTGTGTTTTCTGCCGTGTGTAGTGTCGTGTGTTTTCTGCCGTGTGTAGTGTCGTGTGTTTTCTGCCGTGTGTAGTGTCGTGTGTTTTCTGCCGTGTGTAGTGTCGTGTGTTTTCTGCCGTGTGTAGTGTCGTGTGTTTTCTGCTGTGTGTAGTGTCGTGTGTTTTCTGCTGTGTGTAGTGTCGTTTGTTCTCCACAGGAGGGCAGCGAGAGGACACTGAGACGAGACCTGATCTTGACCAACAGCGCTAACTCTGGCGGAGTATTCTGAAGAGATAACGGCTCTGCTCTCGTGATGAAAAAGTAGAGACGATTGTAGACGAACATGAAGAGTATTTATCTTAGTTTTTATTTTATGCAAAACATTTTAGTCTCGTCCTTTTTAATTTGACTGTTTTTGGACATTGATGCAGTCTCGTCAGCGTCTCATCAGTCAGGGGGAAAAGGTCATTGACGAACATATTTCGTCTCGTCTGAGGAAATTAACA
Source organism: Pseudorasbora parva (assembly GCF_024679245.1). NCBI lineage: Eukaryota > Metazoa > Chordata > Actinopteri > Cypriniformes > Gobionidae > Pseudorasbora > Pseudorasbora parva. Next base: position 1,385,877 of record NC_090182.1, read on the forward strand.
CTAATCTCATCTAACTCAAAGACCGTGCTACAGAAAAAGTGAATTACAAGAGCGGGATACACAAAACTCTTAAAGCGGCGGTTCCGTGTGTTATTCTAGGCTTGGTTGTGTTTATGGGGCGCAGTATAACATGTCTTAATACTTCTTTCTCTTTCTAACCCTGTATTTTTCTTCTATCCTCCCTTTATTCCACACCGCTGTCTGTGCTTTGAACGGCTCGTCTGCTTCCTGCTTCTCTGAAGCCCCTCCCTCTGATAAACGCAATGGTCTTAGATTGGTCAGATGGCCAAATGTAGTTTCCTGTATTTTTATTGGCTGAAGCACAAGTTAAGGCCACGCCCCTTCCCATTACGGGCAGAAGTCACATCTGCGGAGACTAGCAAGGGTTTATGATGTCACCAACCCAGGAAGAAGCTCGTTGTAGTCCAAACCGGCCATTTTTGTAGGCAATAAACTGCCGTAACTTTAAAAGACAATATCTCCGTTTGCAGTGAACTTTCAGCGCTGTAACTTTGCAGAGACTGTTAATGCTCAAGCAGCGACATTACACACTAACTAAAGTTAAAATGCTAAAAATTAATAACTTCTTGTTTCTATGCATTTTATTGCACCGTAAAATAAATCCTGTAGCTGTAGTTTGCGTTTTTTTGCCATATAATGTCCGCTCATATATCATTTTCTAATGGAGTGAAGCTCGAGGTCATTAAGACGATCTTCATCCCTCTGCGGCGCTGACTGCGGTTTATATAATTATGCTGGATTTATAGTTATTACTGTAGTTCCTTCATCATGCTGGACACTAGAATAAAGTGTTTCCAAAGCTTCATTCTCTTTATCCCTAATGTAATGTTTTGTTCCTTTTCATTGATAACACGTGACCTGGACCTTAAGCGTTATAATCAGACCTGTGTGAGACGCGAGTGCTGATGAACATCAGATCAGTCCAGAACGAGTGAAGGAGAGAGTGTTTCATCCAGACCAGCGGCGTCACAGGGTTCACACTCGCATACAGTCACTCTCACACACACACTCACACTGATGTGGCAAATGAAAGTAAATGTCATAAAGCTAAAGTGTGTTAATGATAACAGCACACCTGCACAGCCGCCTCTTAAAGCAGCTTCCCCATCCCAGTGCAGTTATCATAGAGAGATATCTATGGGAATTATGACCAGAGGCGTGCAGAAATCAGGACAGGATGAGCAGGCGAGAGGCCACAGATATCAGCTCACTGGAGACGCCGCGTCACAGAATAACATCATGATAAACGGCTCCAAATAACACCAGAGGCCATCCCATCATACATCACTATTCACAAATGAAATGTGCAGTTAGCGCTGAGAGAGAGAGAGAAACATTGCTTGAAAGATATTTTGAGGTTTATACATTGTTTTAAAGGAAGTGTGTGTGAGATTGTGGCCTAAACTGGTCCTGCAATCCCTTTAAAGAACTGTAGAGCGGTGTATGCCCCTCCCCCTCCCCCTGACTCGAGGTTGCCAGATTGGCTGCAGGATCAGCAGAACGTTTGTAGATCTGCAGCTGTGGTAACTAGAGCAGATCTGGCAACCCCAAACACTACTGACTCCTGATTGGTCGATCAGTGGAGGGCGGAGCTTCAGGCCAAACACAACATGACATCATCAACATCAGCTGAGGGCAACAACAGCTTTATAATGACAATATCCTGCCGGACTACTGCTGGCAGTGATAGAAGTGTTTGAAATGAACATGATTTATTAATGTCTAGAGACATATCAGGGCCATTTTATGATTCATTGAAATACATTTCTTACACACGGCTCCTTTAGGTGTTCAGTTGTGTAGGCCACACACTCAATATAGTTTATTAAAAGCAATGGAAACCAGGTCAAACTCTATCTTCCGGAGCGTTATCTGTGGAAAATGGCTGCACGCTGGAGTATCGTGTCCAAAAATGTCCTGGACTCTTTTAAAAATAGCTCTTTGAGATGCAAAACGCTGATCTCAGCAGTGATGAGATTTAAAGGAAGAGCTATTTCTGGAAGTGATAGCAGTGTGAGTTACATAATTCAGTTTTACACAATCAGAGCAGCTCTGGGTGCTCATCCACTGAGGTTCTGCACAGCTTCCGGTTTCTTTCCAATCATCAATGTTTTCATCTCCCAAAAGAGGCGACGCTGGTGCATTATGAAAGGGAAATACCCCAGACGGAGAACCATCGGTCACATGAAGTCTGAAAGACATGTTATTATCACAAACTCTTCACACACTGTGGGGGCCATTCTGTGTCAAAGCACTTTTCAGAAACTTCCCCAGCTCAAATTTTCGATTTGGTTCATATTTGAGATCAGGAGCCGGATTACAGGCGTGTAAAGATGACTTTATAAAGATGGCAGCTTCATTATTTTATTCTCACACAGAGATTGGCAGATCTATTAGTGAAATCTGTTGACTTTATCAATCTGTGTGTCATTATATGCCAACGGTGAGCGCTCAAACATGGCCAATAAGCACTTCTGCTGTGTTTTTAGCCTGAGTTTGAGTGCCGGTAACTCCAGAAGTGTTAAAGATATCTCAATATCCTTTTAGATTCTGGCTCTTCACTAACTTTTCTTTTGGTTTCTCCATTTTAAAGGCCCTCGATGCTTCAGTCCCAGAGATATGGAGAGCTCAATGTGGCTCCATGAGTAAATGTATTGAATATTACCCGTTTTCAGTGATTGAAAACCAAATGTGGTTCACTCTGTAAACAGCTCACACTTATTGTGTTTAATGGTGAATATCTGAAGAATAAATGATGTTGAAACCAGAAATGTATCTTGTTTCCCTCTATCAAAAGAATCGCATAAAACAAACTTGAGTGCCAAATATCCACTCAAGTTGAGGCACATTAACTTGCTCTCAAAAGTGCATTTATAAGAATCTACATTTGAATCAGTTATATCATGAATATATAAGATGGGATTTTGTTAATTTTTACAGTTCCTGAAACAACATTTCATATACGCAGTACATGTTACCACTCTGACATCCAACTATGAGATTTAACCATAGTGCCAAAAAATGAAGAATCTAATATGACCTTAAGATATCTACCACTTCTTGAATTAAAGGCATGTAAACTTCATTTGTTGTCTTTGGCAGTCAGAGAGGTGTTGTATTCAGCTGTTTTGATAGAAGGAAACATGATACATCAGGGTGATTTATTCAGACATTCTTCTTTAAACACAATAACTATCAGCTGTTTAAAAAAATACCTATATTGGTTCTTGACCACTGAAAATCTGAAATCTGAAAATGAAGCTGCTTTGGGAATCCCATGGGATAGGACCTTGAACATGAAGATTTCAAAAGAAATGTTTATTAAGAATGAGAGTCTATATTAAGATATAAGAGTCACAGGCTTGACAACCTCAAAAAAATATATTTATGGCACTCAAACAGGTATATATGTAAACGAGCTGATAGAAAAAAACGTATACATTTCTAGTTTCAATATTATTTGTTCTTAAGATATTCCTCTTTAAAAAAAAAAGTATGTGCTGTGTGCAAAGTGACCCAGCTGTTTTTGGCCACTGATAATGCGTACCAATTGACCAGTTTACTCATGATGGAGCCACATTGAGCTCTCCATATCTCTGGGACTGAACCATCGAGGGCCTTTAAAATGGAGAAACCAAAAGAAAAGTTAGTGAAGAGCCAGAATCTAAAAGGATATTGAGATATCTTTAACACTTCTGGAGTTACCGGCACTCAAACTCAGGCTAAAAACACAGCAGAAGTGCTTATTGGCCATGTTTGAGCGCTCACCGTTGGCATATAATGACACACAGATTGATAAAGTCAACAGATTTCACTAATAGATCTGCCAATCTCTGTGTGAGAATAAAATAATGAAGCTGCCATCTTTATAAAGTCATCTTTACACGCCTGTAATTCGGCTCCTGATCTCAGGTGGACACTGCCATTGACCCTCCTCTAAAACTCATCTGTGACGGTTCATATCTCTGCTTTAATCACTGTTTATGTTTATCTTTCTATAGAAACAATATGAACAAAATCTAAATCACCCTATAGTCAACAGATACTACTAGAATGTCATATGCAAAAAAATCAGCTAAAAAGTCATAAATGATGAATAGATATTTGATTAAAGAGACGTATTTTCTGCCAAAACGCATTAGTTGATAGTTATTGTTGCTTCTGTCATACTGATGGCTGATAAACACCATTGCATCTATTTTTATCTTTCAAAAAGTGCGCATTCTTTCACACAATTTAAAAAATAAGGTGTGAGATAAGACAATAAGGATAAGACAAATGTAATAAGGTGTGAGAATAATAAGGCACAGAGCATCTGCTGAGGAATGTTTGAGTAGTTTGTGATTGCGCGAGTGATCTGTCACTCACGGCGCGCGGATAAAAAACAGAGGAAAAAAGAAAAAATACATAGTTTCAAGATGGCGACCAACAACTGCCCGAACACTGGAAAACAATAGAGACAGCGCAGCACGGCAGAGTTTATTCCTCCACCGGTCGCTTTATCGTGTTCGTGTCGAGATAAACCGGGGCACTGGAGTCGGTTGTGTGTACTTCAAGACTTTTAAAGCGCTTTTGGGAGAGATTGAGTTTGTAATGCTTTGTTTGAGGGCTTGTTAGCATTCAGGCTAAGCTACATCCGTAGCTGTAATGCAACTGTTAGGATCAGCTGTTAGCCGCTCTGCTACTTAAAAAGTTACTTTTACAACTAAAACTCACTCGTAACTCGTAAAGTTAGTGTTTTAGTGCGAATGTGTACGGTTTATCCCAGCGTTTTTATACCCGTTCGTCGATGGGTTTGTATCTCAAGTGCGTCTTTTGTCAGAACTTCAACTGTGAGGCGAACACACTCACTGACAAAAAACGTTTTTTTTTTTTTTTTTTAAGTAACGTTAAGTTGTTGCTAGTTTTCGCGATAACACCGATTTAAAGTCGATTTTACGACGACCTGTGAATAAATCGGACTAAACTTGAGGTAAATATTATCTAAAAGGGTCAAACTGAGATTCCTCAAGTAAAAGTTTCAAAAGTTTTCCTCTAAATTATCTCCTAGACAAATGTGACTCCCTGAGTTGAATGATTTATCAGTGTCCGTCGGCTCTTTCATTCATAAAACCGTCGTTTTAACTTCACTTCGGCTTGTGTTGGGACTCCGGGTGTGATTTTATTGGGATTTTTGTGGGTGGTTTAGCGGTAATTAAAAGGGAACGGATTTGTTTCTGAGTCGCTCGCGTCTGAACGATGTGCCGTTTCTTTTGTTGTGTGAGGAGGCAGATAGTGCTGAAAATGGAGTCGGTCGAGTGTGTTTTGTAAGGAAACGGTCGCGAACACAAACGGCACGATTAGTGTGTGAGTCGAGCTCGTATCCAGAGAGTTTATAGACGCGGATGATGGCGGATTATGTGGTGCAACGGCACACCACGGTGATGGAGCGGCTGCGGCGGCGGATCGAGCTCTTTCGGCGGCATCACACCGTCTCCGAGAGTCGGTATAATAACACGGTGATGGAGCGAGTGGAGATAGACAGGCAGCAATCGTTAGCATTGCACCAGCGACTCCAGCAAACCAAGGCCAAACGAACGAATAAGCACCGCCAGCCCCCCGCGGCTCCTCCCGCAGACCCCGCGGGGCAGAGAGCGACCGGAGGCGGGGAGCTAGCGGACGGAGGGAGCGGGATCACCGGGGAGCAGAGCAGGAACAACACGCTCATCGCGGTGAGTCTATAAACCTTTTGTGTTTGTGTGTGTGTACTTTTGGATTAAACTTCTGCTCTTGAGTGCACCTGCTGAGCATCGGCAGGTGTGTGTGTATGTGTGTGTGTGCAGCATCAGCAGCGCGAGGGGAGCTCCGTGAGTGATGATGATGATGATGATGATAACCTCATGGCTGTGTTTGTGTTTTCGACTGGCTACACTTTGCAAACCCGCTTTAAAAGCATCCCATTTTTTAATTTTCTTAAAGGGACAGTTTACGCAAAAATGAAAATACCCACTCTCTCAACTTTCAGATGAACACAATCGGAGTAATATTATAAAACATTCTGGCTAATCCAAGCTTTGTAATGGAAGATGAGATTTGAAGCTAAAAAAATGCATCTATCCATTATAAAAGGGCTCCAGGGGTTAATAAAGCCCTGAAGCGATGAAAAATATCCTTATTTATAACTTTTTATAAACATACTATATATATTTTCTATCCCTGTATTTCCCAGGGATACAACAACACAGTCAGTCCACGGTTCAATACACTCCTCGGACCACGGTTTTTAGCTTTTCTATTCTTAGGAACAGAAAGTGGTTAAGAAAAAAATGTTTTATTGCAATACTCTTTCTTTATTTTACTTTAAACCCTTACTTACACTTAACTTTACTTTAAAAAAATGTGTACACATCCCTAGTGTATTGTATAATATAGACTAATAAATATATAAAGATCTACAGTGGCGGCTCCGAGATGTACAGCAGCATTTAGATATGAAATTGAATGTAGGCTAAAATTAAAACTACATAGTCTTCAATATACAAAATACATTGATTTAAAAGATACTGTATTATAGTATTTTTTTATTCAAGAGCTGTGAGTGATTTTTCTTTTTGTTGTTTTATTAACAATTTTAGAAGTGAACTGTCCCTTTCAGGACAAGTGTTCACTATAGGCTGCGCTACTGTCACTTTAAGAGCTGCTCATCTAATACCCACACACACGACTTTCACTTTAGCCCTGTGTGTGTGAGACTGTATTAGCGCAGTAAGATGACTTAGTCCAGTAATCGTGTGTGTGTGACAGGCTTTAGTGCGCGCTCAGAGCATGTAAAACCAATGAAACGTTTAACAGGCAAGCTTTTAAAACGCATGCAAATAATGAACTTTGTGAATAACTATAGTGTTGTGTGTATATCTCTCTGACTCCAGCATTTCAAGCGCTGCTAAACACCCCCTAACTTTAGCTTTAGTCCTTATGTGGTGATATGAGCACATCTCCTTGAATGAATCAGCCGTTTGAATGAATCGTTTGGATGAATCGACTCAATGACTCACTCATTAAGACTCACCTGCTGCTGCTGGTTTAGTTTCATGTTTGAACATACTTTTCAACATTTTATTTATTCAAAAATACAAATCTCATTATTTAATGCAGTGTAAATTATTTAATTTGATTTGTAACAGCCCTATAGTGTTTTATTCTAATTTAAACTCTAGATCGACTACATGTATAGACGAATGGCATTTCCATTTGCTGTTATAGCACTCCTTGTGACGGTGTTAAGAATACAAAATGTGCTTGCATATTTTAGCACAATAACAAAGATGTTAAATAGTTTATATGGCTGTAAGTAGAAAGGTTTGTATTATGCTTTTGAGGCTTTCAAATCTCAGCAGGGGTCAAGCCTAGGCTGAGTTGAGCACTCGTTTGATTGGGGTCAGTAATGATGATAAACTAAGAATGAACCAATTAAAACAACACTTATTAATGCTAGTTCTACATCTGACCTAATTTAATAATAAGCAGTGCCGCGTGTCTGTCCAGCGTTCATCGCTCTCGCTAGCGGGTGTGAATGTTGTGATGTGCTCAGATTTAGTCATTTAGAGGCTGTGGCTATCTTGCCAAACCTCATTCGTCTGTTTCTTGCTCACATGAGCACATGTAGCAGGAACTGCCCCGTGACTCAAGAGTGGAACTCGCTTGGGTTTCTTTAAACTATATTTTCTAGAGAAGTAAATATGACTCTTATAGATCATTAAAGGGACAGTTTATTAGCAGCAGATCTTTTTATTCAATTGTATATGGCTGAAAATATGCCTATTTGTTAATTTTTAACAAATTGCTACTAAAGCTACTTTTTAATATTGATGTGATTTGTATACCAAAACAATTATCTGTAAACATGAGGAACAAAAAAAACCTCAAGGTAAGAGATCATTCATATAATGAGATCAAAATAAGAAATGCAAAAGTTACTAACTGTTTCTGTGCATTAAAAAAAATTCAGCACTGCGCTCACAGATTGTCTGTGCATCTGTCCATCATAATAGTGCATCCGTCCGTCATAATTGCATCCGTCCGTCATAAGTGCATCTGTCTGTCATAAAAGTGCATCTGTCCATCATAAAAGTGCATCTGTCCATCATAAAAGTGCATCTGTCCATCATAAAAGTGCATCTGTCCTTCATAAAAGTGCATCTGTCCATCATAAAAGTGCATCTGTCCTTCATAAAAGTGCATCTGTCCATCATAAAAGTGCATCTGTCCATCATAAAAGTGCATCTGTCCATCATAAAAGTGCATCTGTCCATCATAAAAGTGCATCTGTCCATCATAAAAGTGCATCTGTCCATCATAAAAGTGCATCTGTCCATCATAAAAGTGCATCTGTCCATCATAAAAGTGCATCTGTCCATCATAAAAGTGCATCTGTCCATCATAAAAGTGCATCTGTCCATCATAAAAGAGCATTTGTCCATCATAAAAGTGCATCTGTCCATCATAAAAGAGCATTTGTCCATCATAAAAGTGCATCTATCCATCATAAAAGAGCATCTGTCCATCATAAAAGTGCATCTGTCCATCATAAAAGTGCATCTGTCCGTCATAAAAGTGCATCTGTCCATCATAAAAGTGCATCTGTCCGTCATAAAAGAGCATTTGTCCGTCATAAAAGTGCATCCGTCCGTCATAAAAGAGCATCTGTCCGTCATAAAAGTGCATCCGTCCGTCATAAAAGAGCATCTGTCCTTCATAAAAGAGCATCTGTCCATCATAAAAGAGCATCTGTCCATCATAAAAGAGCATTTGTCCGTCATAAAAGTGCATCCGTCCGTCATAAAAGAGCATCTGTCCATCATAAAAGTGCATCTGTCCATCATAAAAGTGCATCTGTCCGTCATAAAAGTGCATCTATCCGTCATAAAAGAGCATTTGTCCGTCATAAAAGTGCATCTGTCCTTCATAAAAGTGCATCTGTCCGTCATAAAAGTGCATCTGTCCGTCATAAAAGTGCATCTGTCCATCATAAAAGTGCATCTGTCCGTCATAAAAGTGCATCTGTCCGTCATAAAAGTGCATCTGTCCATCATAAAAGTGCATCTGTCCATCATAAAAGTGCATCTGTCCATCATAAAAGTGCATCTGTCCGTCATAAAAGTGCATCTGTCCGTCATAAAAGTGCATCTGTCCATCATAAAAGTGCATCTGTCCATCATAAAAGTGCATCTGTCCTTCATAAAAGAGCATCTGTCCGTCATAAAAGTGCATCTGTCCATCATAATAGTGCATCTGTCCTTCATAAAAGTGCATCTGTCCATCATAAAAGTGCATCTGTCCTTCATAAAAGTGCATCTGTCCATCATAAAAGTGCATCTGTCCATCATAAAAGTGCATCTGTCCATCATAAAAGTGCATCTGTCCTTCATAAAAGAGCATCTGTCCGTCATAAGTGCATCCGTCCGTCATAAAAGTGCATCTGTCTGTCATAAAAGTGCATTTGTCCGTCATAAAAGTGCATCCGTCCGTCATAAGTGCATCCGTCCGTCATAAGTGCATCCGTCCGTCATAAGTGCATCCGTCCGTCATAAGTGCATCCGTCCGTCATAAGTGCATCCGTCCGTCATAAGTGCATCCGTCCGTCATAAGTGCATCCGTCCGTCATAAGTGCATCCGTCCGTCATAAGTGCATCCGTCCGTCATAAAAGTGCATCCGTCCGTCATAAGTGCATCCGTCCGTCATAAGTGCATCCGTCCGTCATAAAAGTGCATCTGTCCGTCATAAAAGTGCATCCGTCCGTCATAAAAGTGCATCCGTCCGTCATAAGTGCATCTGTCCGTCATAAGTGCATCTGTCCGTCATAAGTGCATCCGTCCGTCATAAGTGCATCCGTCCGTCATAAGTGCATCTGTCCGTCATAAGTGCATCCGTCCGTCATAAGTGCATCCGTCCGTCATAAGTGCATCCGTCCGTCATAAGTGCATCCGTCCGTCATAAGTGCATCCGTCCGTCATAAAAGTGCATCTGTCCGTCATAAAAGTGCATCTGTCCATCATAAAAGTGCATCCGTCCGTCATAAGTGCATCTGTCCATCATAAAAGTGCATCCGTCCGTCATAAGTGCATCTGTCCGTCATAAGTGCATCTGTCCGTCATAAGTGCATCCGTCCGTCATAAGTGCATCTGTCCGTCATAAGTGCATCCGTCCGTCATAAGTGCATCTGTCCGTCATAAGTGCATCTGTCCGTCATAAGTGCATCTGTCCGTCATAAAAGTGCATCCGTCCGTCATAAGTGCATCCGTCCGTCATAAAAGTGCAGAGATGTTTTGTGCTCTGTGTGTGTGTGTGTGTGGATCTGGACTCGTGTGGAGCGGTCAGACTAGTTTGGCATGAAGGCTGCAGTTTCAGCTGTGTGTGTGTGTTGGGACGGCCGTGCTGACGTTTAAGGTGACTCAGGGCTGCTCACCCACACCACTGACTCACTATTGTTCCCTCTGGACAGCTGTGTGTGTCTGACGCGTCCTGCTTCTTCAGCACGCCTGACCCTCGGCATGAGCTGTTTATTTGGGCCACTAAGGAATAGTTTGCCCAACATTGATATTACTCAACATTACTCAACATAACTCTTTCCTTTAGTGGAAGTTTTATAGTCAGAAGTGTTATTAAAGTGAGGTGTTGTGGTGAACCGTAGTGCAGAGCGCAGGAATCATTGCACGACTGGGGTCAACGGGCCAAACATTCCTGGCAGAACTCCTGAAACACAAACTGCATCCCCTGTTCCCTTAACACTGGTTATCTGGGAAGCTGAACGAGCTGATCTTTCTCACACACACACACGCACACTTCTTTAGTGATATTGTTGATCTCGTGGCTAAACACACAACGCCAACGCCGCCGACGGCTCCCGTAACCCCAATTAAGCCCGTTAATGTGTGTGTGTTCATCCGGGAGAAGTGTTTTTTGTTTTTTTGTGGTCTGTGTTTATCATGAGAGTCAACTCTTGAGCAGTGTAAAAAATTCAGAATGCATGAAATGGCATTAGTTCATCCCTTTAAAGGTTAAAGGTGGGGTAAGTGTTATTTCAAAAAAAGGTCTCGTGGCCAATCAGCAGGTAGGGGGCGTGTCTACTAATGATGGTGAAGAGCGCTCGCTCAGTGCATGTCATTATTTAAAACACACGAGTCGCACATGACGGACATTAGACGAGAAATAGCCTAATATATGCTGCTTTTGCTTGACTATGCTCTTGTCATGTTCGCTTGTTAGTCCATCTGCGATCGTATTGTGTCTCACTTCAGCGATGATAAAGACCCGTTCATTTCCACACCATATGGAGCATCTAAATCCCCTCAGTGTTTCAAGCGGCAGCTCACAAAATGTCCGACAAGTAAGATACTATACTCCTAATATATGTTTGTTTCCTCTTCATGATCTATATATATATATAGACCCTAATCTGGTCATAATTGTGATATGTCGTTAGCGGGACTGTCGGCTCGTGTTCTATCGAGTTGATCATGAGAACGGTTTGTGATGGTAAGGGGTGACTTTTTGATTGAATATTCGACCTGTATTAGTTACACACAGATTCTGCCATATTTGTTGCCTGGGTAACGTATGTGTGGGGCGGAGCTATCAATATAGGGGCGGACCCTTTTGGGGGTGGGGGCGTGTCTGTTTTGGTGATTTGAAATATCAACAACGGTTACCAGATAGCACTGACCCCACCTTTAATGATCGATTTGAGCTTCGGTTTTCGGTCAGGAAGAAAATCTAAATGAACAAAATGCTCACACACATTTGCTCACCGTAGTGCACACTAACTTCTAAAGGGGAAGCGAAGCTCTTGACTGAAGTCAGGACTCAAGTTCTAGTAAATGACTAATAAATGAACAGCTGGTTTGAGTTGCTCTTGCAGGTTTTAGCTGCTCTCAACCATTAAAGGACTAATTACTCCCTCTTTCTAAAGGGCGTTAAACTCTTGTTGGACTTTGCCCTGTGTGTGTGTGTGTGTGTGTGTGTGTGTGTGTCCGCAGCTGACCCACTCCAGTCTTTGCTCCAGTATTGATCGCAGCGCTCTGCCCTTGGGCTGAAGTTGTGCAGTCGGGAGGGTTTTCCCATTGCATCAAAGGCCGCTGGAGCCGTGAATGGGCAGGGATCCGGCACTCCCGCACCCCTCCGTGGGCTCTTTTGTTGTGGGAGACGCGTTCATACTCATGCTAATTAGACTCGTGATGGAGTGCTTCAGAAGGGGGAGGACGGAAAGCAGATTAAGGTCTCATTTACACCATTCCGATTTGGTGACTATATCTGATTTTCTTTTTGACGATCATCTTTTAAAAGCGACCCGAATCCGATATTTGCATTTACACTGGCAGCCCAAGTTCTTAATCTGGAAAACGCCGTGATATTCAATGGATGCAGACAAAATTATTATTCAGTGTTTTGCTGTGTGCACTTTTCCACACATCTTTAAAGGGATACTTCACCGCTTTTTTTAAATATTAAACTGTTATTCCCTTAACAAAGACGAGTTGACACACACCTCTCTTGTCTCTGACCTGCGGTGATGATCTGATAGCATTTAGCTTAGCCCACTAAGCCCAGTTCATTCACTACGGTACCAAACAGAGATCAAGTTAGAAGCCCCCAAACACCTCCACGTGTTCCCTATTTAAATACAGTTACACCAATAGATGAACGATCAAGTATGGTGACACAAAATAATACGTGGCACTTTTCTAAGCGGGTTAAAAGGAGAACTATAATGTGTGGCGCAATAGCACTTCTGAGAGTTCTTTTTGTTTAACGCAGTAAAAAGTAACATCTAAAAAAAATCCTCCCTCACATCTCTGCCTAACGCTCTCATTTCTGTCAATAGGGGGAGAGGATTTTTCAGGCGTGACTTTACTGCGCCGAGTCGAAGTGCTTTAGAGCGATTAAAGGGTTAGTTCAGCCAAACATGAAATGTCTGTCATTAACTCCTCCCCCTAATGTCGCTCCACACCCGTAAGACCTCCGTTCATCTTCACACACAGTTTAAGATACTTTATATTTAGTCTGAGAGCGTATGCAAGTGTATGCACACCATACTGTCCATGTCCAGAAAGGGAATAAAAACATCATCACAGTAGTCCATATGAGACATCAGTGGGTTAATTAGAGTCTCTTGAAGCATCCAAAATACATTTGGGTCCAAAAATAACAAAAACTACGACTTTATTCAGCATTGGCTTCTCTTCCGCGTTCCTCAAATAAAGAATCAAACGGTCATGAATCGGGTCACGTGTCAAACTGCTGAAATCACGTGACATTGGCGATACGAATGAATCTGCTGACTCACGACCGTTTGATTCTGTATTTGAGGATTGAAAACAAACGCGGAAGTCACAAGATGTAACTTCTACAAAATGGAAGAAGACGGATGTCCAAATGCTCATTTAGTAGAGGATTCACATAAACAAAGTTGATTCTGTCTTCAGTGAAGGTGAACAGTGTGAGAATATCAGATGTGTATCAGTGTATTGGATCCGTGCATTCGGCCTTAAAGTGACAGCAGCTTTATAAAGAGCTTTGTAACTTTAGTATTTAAATGAGTTTAAGTTAGTCGTCTGCTAGTGTGTCAGATGGAGCGTCACTGACTGGCTTAAACCATGATGGCATAATGTGCATTTATACAACTATAATACAATAATGCGGCGACATAAAGAAGGACATTTACTTTTGATACTTAAGTACTTCAGAAAACAAATCTGTTTTTACAACTTTCACTTGTAATGGAGTAATATTTGACCAACAGTACTTTTATTTTTACTCCAGTTATGAAGTTGTATATTAGTCCAGCTCTGGTGTAAATGGGGCCTAAGAGGCGCATGTTGGCAAAAAAAAATTTGAGAATATTTTTTAATGTTTTCCTGGGTGTGCCGGCCAGCGAGGTCGTCTAATAGCGAGTGTATCCGAGACCAGTTTATCCGGTTCAGGAGCTCTGCAGGTGGAGCTGACATCGGATCAGCACTGCTCACGGCTGCTGAATGCTTTCCTATTGAACACTGCACACTTTTGAATGAACTCCATTATATTGTTGCTTCCCATCATGCACCAGCTCTCCAAAACGGGTCTGTGAGCATCAGCCAAGGGGAGCTTTAGCTGATCTGGCATTACCCGTACATTGTTAGTGATTTACATTGTGTTTTTACTTTGTGTGGTGTAATTACTGGAGAGTCCTTCCAGTTTTCCTTCAAAGAGGTATCGACAGCATATACAAATGAGAATATACTTTTCTGCAATGTAAAATTATTTTTATAAAATAAGTAAAATGATTAATAAAATAAGAACAAAGAAACCAATTTACAGAGAGATATGAAATAAACACAGTTTTGTATAAAAGAAATTCTAGATAGATGCACTTTAAAAAAAAAAATCATTTTTGGGCAAACAAAGTCCAGATGTTACTGTTAAAATAAAAACAAAAAAAAAAGTTATTTAATTAAAAATAACACCACAATTAAGACATTATTCTTTACAATAATACAACTACTTTTATTTTGACGGGTTGCCGTGATGGATCATTTCTGTGCTGAAATTTTCATTCAAATTAATGTATTTTTAAAATAGCCTGAAACCATGAACATTTCGTCAAATTTAGATTTTGCGATCTCAAATTTAAGCCAGAGGAGAGTCCATTTTGTACAGATGTAATTTATAATATTATGTTTATTTTTATATACATGCAGGGCTCGACATCAAGCATGTTCATGTGCTTATCCTTTGGACAAGTAAATCGGTCACTCACTTGTTCGGAAAGTTGTTTTATTAATTTATTTAAATTTGTGTTGTAGATATCATTTATTTTGAGGCAATATTCTCAGCTTTGGCATGTTTAAATCTGCATATTTGTGACATTTCTACCTTTTATAAAGGGCATTTTTCCCCCTAATCTTATTAAATATTGGCTCTGCTTCAGGTTTCATATTATATTCTTAAATTTGATCTATACATTAAATTAAAATAAGACACTATAGGGCTGTTAGCAATCAAATTAAATAATTTACACTGAAAAATTACAACTGCATTAAATGATGTTATGAGATTTGTATTTTTGAATAAACAAATAAATGTTGGAAAGTGTTTAAACATGAAACTAAACCACCAGTAGGTGGCAGCAGGTGAGTCATAATGAGTGAGTCATTGAGTCGATTCACCCAAATGATTCTTTCAAACGGCCGATTCACTTAAGAATGAGACATCTATGAACAGGTAATAGAATCTTTGATTCAACCGATTCAAACACTGAATCGTTCAGTAACACACACTGTTGCTGTGAGACGCGTTACGGTTCTGCTGTGATATTTTCACTGCTGAAACAGAACAAAAACAGTCAATATTGCGTCTAAAATGTAAGTGACTAAATGTTCATTAATAGTTTATGGAGCTGTCGTATGAAATCAGTGTCGTTTTCAGTCGTGATGGTGTTCAGGAAAACACACTCTTGGTTGTTTAACGGTATCATATGTTATAAATATATAAACTGCACATGACATCCATAGTAAAAACTTGAAGTTCTTGTGTTCAAGATATGACAGTAAACACAACCATAACGGCATACAGCTGAAGGTGCGTTTCAGCCCATGATTCACTCCTAAATCTGCTGGTTTAAGCCTATAGTTGTAGAACCAGTCCTTAATTACCATTAGTGTACGTGGAACAGCAGCATTCTTGGGCTACGTGACACTTGACCTTTCAGTAACAAATATTGCACATCTATTAAAAACAGGACGTTGCTTTGTATCAGTTACATATGCTTTGTTCATGACGGATATGTCAAGTCAAGTTCTTCATTGCTCAAGACTTATTGTCCATTGACATGTTATTTATGAAGTAGACTCAACAGAGGCCATGGTGAGGAGAGGAAGAGTTGCTGTAGTCGAGCACATTTGGGAGTCGCTCAAGCTGTCGTCCGGCTTTCACATTTTATTAGTCGTCTTCTCTTCTGGAGTCTCTCCATCTTTGTCCGACTCTGGTTTGATTATAAAGGCTGAAGTGTGTGTGTGTGTGTGTGTGAGAGAGAGGTAATCTGAGCAGCTAACATGAGCTCTTGAAGCCCCACCCTCTTCCTGAAAGGGGGTGGAGAGCAGCAGCTCATTTGCATTTAAAGGGACACACACATAATGACAATTACAATTTTAACAAGCTATAAAAATTATCTATGGGTTATTTTGAACTAAAACCACACACACGTTTGTTTTTGACATGTGGGGACATTCCATAGGCGTAATGGTTTTTATACTGTACAAACCGTATTTTCTATCCCCTCACACTGCCCCTAAACCCATCACACACACACACACACACACACACACACACACACACACACACACACACACACACACACACACTGGGGACTTTAACATCTTGTAAAAAGTATCATTGCTGTGAAAAATCATATTGCATGGTATAATGCATTAATTTGGTTTTGTCTTCTGTGTGCAGTTACAGGAGACGGTGAAGAGGAAGTTGGAGAATGCCTGCTCACCTATTGGCCGTGAGCAGGTCAACGGTTACGCCGACGGTTACCTGCCCAATAAAAAGGCCTGTGTCGAGGACTCGATGTGTAATGGGGTCTCGAACGGCACAGTGCCTCCTCTTTCCCCAATGGACACGAAGCATAATGTGCTGGCCAATGGGAACCACAGAGCAGTCGCCGAGCACAGCAAAGCCGGTTTAACCGATAGCGCTGCGGCGCGGGGCTCAGAGATAGATTTCCGGCTGAAAGAAATGAAGAAGGAGCCGGTGGATGATGCGCCATCAGGAAGCGTGTCTGAAAGCAACAGCGTTTTCCAAGACCTCAATCTGGACGATCAGGACTGGTGTGAGATCATGGAGGAGTTTAATCGCTCTGTCCCTTACATGGACTTCCAGGAGCTCTTAAACGTTTCAGGTCTTGGTGATCGCAAAGACCCGGATCTCACAGCCGCCAGTGCAGCTCCAAATAAGAGCCCGCCAGATTTGGTGAAGGCCGCGTTTTCCCCAGCCACGCCTTCCTTTGACCAGGACTCCTGCAATGGTTCTCCCCAAGTTCGGCCCACCTCATCTGGGCCTCCGCTTCACACCAACTCCCCCGTCTCGGCTACATCGCCTAATTTACCACAGCATTCACAGCAGCCTGGCAGACAACTCCCAAATCACATGCTGCCTGTCCCACCTAAAGACCTTTCTCCGGCGCAGCAGCTTAAACAATTAGCGGCGCGCGAGCAACAACGGGCGATTTTACAAAGCCAACATGTGGTCCAGAAACCTCCGCCACAACCTAAACCTCCACAGCCACAAGCTCCAAAATTCCACCAGCAACCCAACCACTCTACATCTTGGCCTCAAAATGCTCCCAGTCAAAGTCAAATGGGTGGGACGTTTGGGCTGGAGAAGCCAACAAGCCCTTCTTTATACCCGCAAGACTTCCCCAACCCCAAGACTTTGCTCATGCCAAACAAAGGCTCTCCTAAAGCGGGCACTCCAGCCGGGTACATGCAGCCCGCTGGGCATGCCAACATGCTCAGCCACCCAAACCCAGCCTCCCAGGCGGCCATGTTGGACTACAGTAACACTAAACCCCTGTCCCATTATGAGGCGGTGGCGGCGGGGGCACCCAGGGGTCCGCCGAACACTCAGAACAAGCAGAACCAGGCCATCCTAAACCTGATGAGACAGCAGCAGATGCAGAAGCAGAGGTCAAACCTGAGCTTCAGACCAGCACACCTCCAGCACGCTCCGGTAAGAACGCCTCATCAGGAAAAACTTACACTCCCCGCGTTTACAAAACCAAACGCACATTAAAGGGTTAGTCCACCCAAAAATGAAATGTCTGTCATTAACTCGTCTCCCTAATGTCGCTCCACACCCGTAAGACCTCCGTTCATCTTCACACACAGTTTAAGATATTTTATATTTAGTCCGAGAGCGTATGCAAGTGTATGCACACTATACTGTCCATGTCCAGAAAGGGAATAAAAACATCATCACAGTAGTCCATATGAGACATCAGTGGGTTAATTAGAGTCTCTTGAAGCATCCAAAATACATTTGGGTCCAAAAATAACAAAAACTACGACTTTATTCAGCATTGGCTTCTCTTCCGCGTTTGTGTTCAATCCCCAAATAAAGATTCAAACGGTTATGAATCAGCGAATCGATTCATGATTCGGATCGCGTGTCAAACTGAAATCACGAGACATTGGCGATTCGAATCATGGATCGATTCACTGATTCATAACCGTTTGAATCTTTGCTTATCTGGAAAGATTTCCTAAAAAATATCTGTGTTGGTTTCGAGGAATGTCATCAGGGAAAGTAAAGGAGCCAACTATGGAGGACCAAATCTGCAGAAATTAAAAATAAATGAATGAATGAATAAATATACAAATATGTAAACGAATAAATAGATAGATAAATGAGAACAGAACTTGATCAAATTCATAATATTTATCTTTCTCTTAATCTATTTTCTACTTTTATTAATTTTTTAAATGGTTTACTTTTATTTATTTGTTAGTTAATTGTAATCTTTCAAAAAATGCGTACACAGACTTTATCAACTTTTCACAATGATTTAGTGAGAAGAATACGATCCAAATGTCCCTAACTTAAAAAAAATGCTATTCTTCTTCTTCTTTTTCTTCACGGCAGGAGAGAGTTAGTGACACTAGTTATGCGTACGCATACAGGGCGCGTGGCGTGTGTTTCATGACTGCAGTCCTTCACAGAAGGCTCTTTTGTGTGTCACACATGACACCATGTCAGAACTTGTTTTTGCCTTTTGCTGAATGTCTGTGTGTTAGAGACGCTTCATCACGATTAGTGATAATGAGTGGTTACTAACCACTGGCACTCACGTGTTCACGCAGAGCCGGTCAGATGCTATTGTTCTGTCCGTGTGTTATCGACGCAAAGCTTGGGGAGGATTGAGAGTATTCAGAGTCAATGCTTTTGGTGTTTTAGCTTACAAAGCATTTGAACACGTGAATGTCTGAACGTCTTTGCAATACCAGATCTCCAGACTAACATCAGAGCAGTGGAGGAAAGGTTATCATCCAGTTAATCGGCCGTTTGGTTAATAATCTGTCATGTTTATTGTGACTGTAGCAGTGAAGCGCTGAGCTGGGATTGATATGCTGATTAATGAGCTTTTATGAACAGCATTAATGTGCATAAAGCTGATGTTCTGGGGTAATGTGACTCTTCTGCCGTTATTAAATGTGCCGTTGTTCTTCTGTAGTCTCAGACTGAACTGACCGACGGCTCCAGTGATTATTAAAGCAGCTCTGCTCTCGCTTTCTGGCTCATTCAGACTCGATCTGAACACCAGCTTCTGTTTCTCATCACACTTTCACACTTCCTGCTTCTGTCCATTTATTAATGACTAGAAATGTCAATCCGTGCTCCTCTGCCGCCATCTACTGGTTATAGTGGACATTTCATGTGTTTTTGACATAAAACGTGGCCTGTACCTTTAAACGTTTCGTTTTACAAATCATCTCATTAAAGAGAACATTAACATGGATCCTCTTTAGAGCTGTGAAGTGCTGGAGAAGTGCTCGAGTGTCACTCGCAGAAGCTTTGAGGTGAAGAACGACAACATTTAAAAACGAAATGCAGTAAATCTTGGTGGATGTTGATTTGTGACTGAAACCCCTGATCTTCGCTCATGGCTCAGTGTTTCTTCCGTGGTCTGTTCTCCGCACGTCACTAACTCAGTTAGCCGGATTTGATTGTTGATGATTTGGCGTGATCTCTGATATTTTTGGTTCTTCCTCGCTCATCCTGGACTTGCTGTCGTAGCAACAGGGCTCTGTTCTTCATACATCTCTGATCCTGATCACTGATCTCTGGAAAATTTGGCTCTTCAAACGAATTTGTGGATTGGATTAAAATATCTGGATTGTTATCTGAGATTACTGCGCATGTACTTTAATTATATGATGTCATCACGTCGTCTTGACGCCAGCCAATCGCTGCTGATCGTGGTTTCGAGTATTCTACTCTACAGTGAACACATGATCGATACTCGAAACCACGATCAGCAGCGATTGGCTGGCGTCAAGACGACGTGATGACATCATATAATTAATAAAGAAGACACCTGGAGAAGAGCGCGCGTTCAGCACTTGCATCGCCCCGTTATGGTAAGAGGCGGGACCTTTCCGGGCAAAGTGCGCTAAGCTGCTGTCCAATCACAGCGCGGGAAGCGCTGGCCCAATCAGAACTCGTTACGTGTTTCTGAAGGAGGGACTTCACAGAACAAGGAAATCATCAGGCCGTTTATAGGACAGAGGAAACAGAGCTGTACAGATAAGGCAACTGTGTGAAAAATACTGGGTTTATACACGCGAAACATGAACTCATGTTATTTTGCACACTGTAAACATAATCAAAGCTTCGAAAACACGAAGAACGGGACCTTTAAAGGGTTAGTTCACCCACAACTTAAATGTCTGTCATTAAATCCTCTCCCTAATGTCGCTCCACACCCGCCATTGGTGATCCGAATCATTGATTCACTGTCTCTTCTGAATTTGCCTCACCGGCACGTCATCCTCAGTAAACCCGTCTCCGACGCAATAACGCCGATCTTTCAAATATTCATCCTCTTGTGTAATCATCGCCCCATCCTCAATAAACTCGTCTTTTCCGTGATACCCAGAAATGTTGAATATTCCGCTCTAATATGATTTCTGATCTGTGCGGTGTCCAGAATAATAATCCTCCTCTGTGTGTTAATAGGCCAGAGGAGAACTGAGTCTGGTTTCTCTAAGGGTTATTTTTCTCCATCATGCCCTGATGGAGTTTCGGTTCCTTTGGTCGCCTTTGGCTTGGCTTGCTCAGTTGGGGACACTAACATTATGATCAGAGTTATTCAACTAAATATACAGATAACATTAATAATTAGGTCTTATTTAATTCTATAAACTATAATACTGATCTGCCAACATTGTCTCTCTATGATAAATTAAAATAAGCTGATAACATCACTGTTTACTCCAGAACGACTGTACAGCCAAATCTAATTCTGCTGCAGTATTGTCCTGTTTAACACTGAAGCTGCTCTGACACAATCGGCGCTGGAGAAGAGCGATATAAAGTTGATTGATTCGCTGACTCATAACCGTTTGAATCTTTATTTGAGGATTGAACACAAACCCGGAAGAGAAGCCAATGCTGAATAAAGTCGTAGTTTTTGTTATTTTTGGACCCAAATGTATTTTGGATGCTTCAAGAGACTCTAATTAACCCACTGATGTCTCATATGGACTACTGTGATGATGTTTTTATTCCCTTTCTGGACATGGACAGTATAGTGTGCATACACTTGCATACGCTCTCGGACTAAATATAAAATATCTTAAACTGTGTGTGAAGATGAGCGGAGGTCTGACGGGTGTGGAGCGACATTAGGGAGAGGAGTTAATGACAGACATTTCATTTCTGGGTCAACTAACCCTTTAATTTGTCAAGTTTTTTGCCAGGTGTCTATTTGATTTATGATGTCATCACGTCGTCTTGACGCCAGCCAATCGCTGCTGATCGTGGTTTCGAGTATCGATCATCTGCACTCATGAACGCTCAGTAATCTCAGATAACTTAATCCAGATATTTTAATCTGATCACAATGTGATTTTTTTTATTTTTATAGTTACTTGGAGAAACTGATTCATAGCAATATTCACTATCCTCAGTAAAATAATATTGTGTGTGTCGGTCTGGCAGTGGGCCTCATGTGCCCTGGGGTTGATCAGTTTGTCTGGGTCAGGCAGCTGGTTGCTAAGGAGCAGACACACACACACACACACACACACACACACACACACAGCGGTGGGGGCTGAGACGAGTCAACAGAGAAAAGAACAGCCAGAGCGAGAGGACGACAAAGCCGTCTTTCATACACGCAAATACACACACACACACGCACAAACACACACACACACACACCCCGTGCTGTATTTTCAGCCCAGCCCCTCCTCAAGCGCTTCTGTTTAAATATAGCAGTTCAACTGTTTGGCTTTCACTCGCTCTCCAGATATCACGGTTCAGCGATTTATCAAACTCTCTTCTGTAAAATCTGTCCTCATCTCACTTTTCAGATAACACTGATGTCGTCACTGACCTCGAAATACCTCTGCTGTGAGTGTGTGTGTGTGTTGTGAAAGGGCGGCTGGTTTATTTTTAACCCTCCGTGGCCACCGTCTGTAGTCCGGCGCTGAGATGAGTTCAGGAGTGAGTTGGGTCAGATCTGAAGCTGGTGTGCATTAGGGGGAATACAGGCTCACCAAACCTGCCAACAATGTGTCCGTTATCTTCCTTCTGATTCTGTGACCTGGAAGACATTATTATTTCCCACCCAAATCCTCATTCTTATTTCTGCAATGCCCATCAACTATGAGATATATTTTATATAAATACTAGAGGGCACACTAAGAATATTCACTGAAACTAGTTGTTGTTTTTTCCTCCATGCATGCAGTTTTTTCAGTTTCAGTGAATTTCCTTAGTGTGCCCCCTAGTGGGCATTATGTTTTCATTCTCTCTGGGTTGTAAAAGGAAAGAAGCTTTTCCTGTAAAGTCAGCACGATTTGTGTTTAGTAGTGTTCGACAAGTCTTGGACCCAAACCTGACCCACACACTGCAAAAAATGCTCTTCTTACTCAGTATTTTTGTCTTGTTTCTCGTCCAAACATCTAAAACATCTTAAAACAAGAAGTATTTACTAGACACGCAAAAGTAATTGTCTTGTTTTAGGGGAAAATAACTCTAAATGAAGAGAGTTTTTGCTTAAAATAAGATAAATAATCTGCCAATGGGGTGAGAAAAATAATCTTAATTCAAACAGAAAACAAGATTATTTTTCTCACCCCATTGGCAGATTATTTATCTTATTTTAAGCAAAAACTCTCTTCATCTTGTTATTTTTTCCTAAAACAAGACAATAATTTGTACTTGTCTAGTAAATGTTTCTTAATGTAAGAATGTTTTGATATTTTGACTAGAAACAAGACAAATATACTGAGTAAGAATGTATTTTTTGCAGTGTGCTGGTCTTAAATTTGGGATTTCAGATCTAGTTGATGTCGGACGTCGATGGCATGCTCAAGTGAAACGAGTTGAGGCTTGGACTAGGGCTGGGCGATATGGAGCAAAAAATATATCTCGATATCCTTACAGGAAAAATAACCCCCTAAAAACTACAGCAAATACAAATATGCCAAATACCACACTTTTTATTTTGAAGTGCAAAGAGGTCAGTTCATGAAGGAACAAAGTGATTTTGTGACATAAACTCCCTGATAACATATTTAACTGTAAAATAAAAGAAATAATAGGCCTACATCTTTTCATTTATTTCATGCTTTTAAAAGACGAATCAAAACCCTTTTTTACACCTAAACAGTAAGCATTTTGCAGAAAGATGGGGGAATGACTGAGATATTAATAAACTGATTTTGTCATAACCACTTCCTGTTAAATTTGTACCGAAATTCAAACAGTAGGCTATGTGGCGCTCTTTACTAAAGCATGACTGATGCGCCTCATCATGCAGATGATGAACACATGAGCCGATATTCACTTCTTTTCCAGCTACAGAACGAAATATGAACATCAGAAGGTAGGCTATATGATACAGTACAACTTACAGAAGAGCACTGTCTCAGGACACCCGGGATGTCGCGTCTTTCCCTCATGAATAGACCTATTGAGCATAATCCCGTGATAAAGATGACAAAATAAAAATAACGATATTGCAATCATTTCTAAATGTTATCAAATGTGATCATTTTGTCATTTAAACCGAAAACTGTGCGATCAGTTAGAAACATATAAACTGATTGTGAGTGCGTCTCGCAACAATAGTGTCAGTCACCTGACTGTGGGTGAAACGTGCGATTTGAACTATGATGAACATTAATATTTCTTTATGAGTTTTAGCAAGCAGTTGTGTTAGAAGGAAAATCATGGTCTCTAAACTGTGTAGCCTATTGAATAACGCGCGCGCTTGTCAACATGATAACTAATCCTTACCTGGTTGCGGACGCCGCCGTGTTCAATGAGACGACACGCGAGGGGCGGGGGAACAAACGAGGCGGGAGGCGCGCGAGCACAGCACAGAGAAGGCAAAACAAGCAAAGTGCCGGAATCAGAATTAAATATAAACAATATATCGATATATATGATATGTCCAAATCCATATCGAGTTTAAAAAATATCTCGATATATTTTAAATATCGAGATATCGCCCACCCCTAGCTTGGACCCAGAAATGGCGCTCCTTACGTCACGACTTAACAAGCGGATAGGCTACACTAGTGCACACTTTCACTGTGTGATTTACTCTTGATTTCACTATTCAAGATAAGAGGCAGAAATACCTCTGTTTTTATATTTATATCATTTAATATAGTTAAGCAATATCACAGTTCACCGTTTATTCAACCGATATTAGCACGATTACAAATTAATCTCTTGTTTATTGAGCTGTTGTATAAAATCATAAGTTAATTTGAGTGTTTTGCATTATGTACACAATATTGCCTTTTTTTGCTCTTTCATCAACGACAATCGTTCTAATCAAAGCCACAGGACTGCTTCGAGTCTCTGAGTGATTCAATGCGTCGCTCATTGAGAGGCAGATGGTTCGTTCCTGAATGAATCATCTGTTTTTATTCAATCGGTTGAGTGAATGATTCAATGACTCGCTCATTAAGATAGTCAAATGCTTCGTTTCTGAATAATTCAGTGTTTTGAGTTTAAAACATCCGCACATTATTTGTGCACGTGTAACCACAGGTTAAACTCATTCCTGTGGCTCTGAGCTCATTAAACATCCGTGTTGAGGATCTAAATCCACTTCAGATGAGCTTCGGTTTCCTCTGACCGGCAAACATGAATTTAGCTGAGACTGTTTTAATTTAATTGGTAACACCGTAACCCTATGGAGTCTTATTATTATAACGGAAGTTATTGGTTCAATGGCAAAAATTAGGATTAACACATTTAATGAGGTAAATAATCCTTTATAAAGGTAAAGATCAATGTAAACGTATTGTAAAAGCTGATTAGTGTCAGTGCTGTGAACTGACCACCACAGAATATGAAGAGTATCAGTAACTTTAGGAGTCAGCTGACCACAGCAGTGCTGAAGCACCAGCACAATAAACACACTCAGAGAATGATCATCTAATCAAGAAAATATTGATTACGGTTTGTGAAGATCGCATTTGGTAAGACATATCCATATAAACATTGTGTACAGTTGGATACAAAAAGAAAGCATGGGTGGATGTTGAAATAAATCCCCTCGTTCTCCACAGACTGACGTGTCTAGTTTGCAGTGCTGAATATCTCTCTCTCTCTCTCTCTCTCTCTCTCTCTCTCTCTCTCTCTCTCTCTCTCTCTCTCTCTCTCTCTCTCTCTCTCTCTCTCTGTCTCTCTCTCTGTCTCTCTCTCTGTCTCTCTCTCTCTCTCTCTCTCTCTCTCTCTCTCTCTCTCTCTCTCTCTCTCTCTCTCTCTCCCTGCAGGATTCGGGGTCCTATCCCTCCGGCACACATGTTTCTGGCCCGGGGAACACCATGACGCCGCAGGCTGGCAGTACCCACAGTAATGCGGCCTATATGAAGCAGATGCAGATGATGAGCCAGCAGCAGAAGCAGTTCCTCCAGAGACAGATGCTGGCCGAGCAGGTGCTTCTCTCTTTCTTTCTCTTACACACTGCCAGCCATCGCAACGTCATTCAAGAAAACACTTTTGCTTGCTGAAAGTGCGACTCATTGGTTGGGCGTAGGCCTGAACGATATATTGTTATCGTATCTATATCTAGATATTACTATCGAAAAAAGCAACGATATCGACGATATAGATTCCCCCGCTCCGTGCTTCTTTTATTCAGAATATTCACGAATGTGTTAGCTATGGCATGAAATATCCCGATTGTCAAATACATGCAGGTGGAAGTATATTGTTGTTTAAACCCCTTTATAACGATGGCGTTAGTTGAGCTGTATGCGATGGCCGCCGCCGGGTTAGTGTGAATCGCATCTGTTGGATTTACAACCTCTATGTTTACAACACGTTAATTCATCCATTTCTCCCGAAATACTTAAAGCGGCTGGTGAACTGGGAATAGAATAGACCAAACATTGAAGTTACACAATGTGTATCTGATATGAATAAAACGTGTCGAATTATAATGGAAAGGATTATTAATACTAGAGGTCGACCGATAGCTAGGTTGGACCTCGCTTGCCGATAACCGATTAATCGACCGATAGTTTTTAAAAAGATACTAGATTCAAGTATCTTACCTCTAATTATTGCCTCTTCCAGAGACATCAGTGTGTATTTTACAAACTCTAAATGTATATATATTTTTTTAGTACTTATGTGAATTTATACGTTTGAAACCTAAAATTAACAGTATGTGGTTGAAAACACTGAAAAGTTGTGGTATATGCCAGCTCTGAGCGCGCCTGTCTCTGGCTAAAGTCAGCATTTGCATTAGCAGTCGATCGTTATGCACTTGATCATTCGCTCCAGGGGCCAGCCTAGGCTGATTACACCCGTGTGATCGAACAATACATTTTCTACACATTTTTGAAATGTAGTCTTAATCTTTTTATTTTTCTGAGAAATGCTTGTTTTCACCGAACACGTAGTCATATCGTATTGTATTGTTATCGAGATATCTGGCATGAAAATCGAGATATGAAGTTTTGTCCATATCCTTCAGCCCTAGTTGGGCGTTACCAATCGGTTCAGTAGAGAGGGAGGATTTCTTGTCCGATTTATGATGAGACTCATATTTGATTAGGAACAAAATTACCATTACAAAATAAATGAATTCTGCATATATTTCATTTGATCTACTGTGATTTTCATGTTGAAATATTGGGGTGGTTGTAACTGATGGATTTGAATATTGCCCCCCCATAAACTACGCCCCTGATGATGATATAATACTTTATTGTCAGACAAGTTTGAAATTTTTCCCATCCTTGGATTCCCATCCTAAACATAGACAAAATTTCAAAAACTAATGTTGGACGTTTGATGGAGTATTTCTGTGTCAAAAATACTCCTTCCGGTTTCTCACAAGTTTCGGCGAGTTTTTTTCGAGTATGGGTCGGCTTGACGTTAGTAGAGCGGAAGGTCCTTGTATGGGCCGTACAGGCTTTTCTCCCGGTAGGGCGCGCGCGCGTGACTAGAGCGAGAGAGGAAACGCACACCCATACACACTCTCAGCTGCAGATCCAGTCGTCCATGAACACTTCTGTCGTTATAGTCCGCGCCGCGCTCCACTTCATTCCTCCACTTTGACATTAAGGCGACTTCAACGCTTCAGCACAGCATTCCGGGAAGGCAGCGCTGCATTTGAACCGATTTGAACGCAGAAATGCTTCAGTCGCTTCGCAAAGTGGACCTCCACACTCCAAGAAGTGTGTTTTTGACGGAGCGGTCCCAGCGATAAAGGTTCGGTCCTGCTTTGGAAGCAGCCGGTGAGTTAAACTGCTTCAGATGTCTGTGCTGTCGGCTATCGTCGCGTGAGTAAACATCAGTAAACGACACGATCGCGTGCTTCCTCATTCAAATGCGCTAACGGACTCCATTGCTGTTCTATGTAACTTATAACGTTACACTACTCTGACGTGCAAAACCGTTTTGCTTGCTACTAAGGTTTGGTCGCATACAATAGTCCATAAACCGAATCATGTCATGTTGACAGGCCTCTAAATACAGTCCATACCACAGAGACGGACGTCCTGCTGTTGCTGTTTCTATTTCAGCCTCCGAATTTGATGGGTTTCTCCACGCTTGAGGACGTCACCGCTTTGCGCTCGTCATTCTTTAGCTCCGCCCACACGATACGCCTCCAGGCGCTCGTTTTTTCCGGAAAGACTCGGTACAGCCCATATTTCTTTTACAAATATAATAAAACTAAAGACTTTTCGGAGATATGAATGATGCAATACTACTCTATAGGTACTCAAGATTGACATGAGATTGACTGACACTGAGTGTTTCACCGCCCCTTTAAGTGATTTATTCAAATCCAAGATAACTTGATACACAAAAGAGTGTTTCAGCCTCACTTTGTTGAATCTCGGGACTCTGTGCCTCTGATTTGATGATCGTAATGCAAACTCATTGTGTAGGACATGATTAGGGTCAGAAACCATGTTATTAGCCAGCCTTAGCCAGTTGTTATAATAAGCTGACTCATAAAGCTTCTCAAAGGGTTGACCTACAATCTTTGAACAGATGTTTAGTTGATTAAACAACTTTGTTTTTGACATAACAGACAGACTCTATACCAGATAGTCCAATATACTCATTATAACAGACCTCTAGAACAGCAGAAGAACCTGATTTCTTACTCCAAATGACCTAAGAAATAAATTCTGCTTTCTGTTACAGAGAGAATCAATATGATCTTCACAGGATAACATATCAGTCATAACACTTAAATACTTATATCCTTTAACCTGTCTAATTTCTTCATTATGAATAAAAACAGGCATTGAGTGTCAGATGTTGGACAAAATACAATCTCGTTTTACTCGTATTAATGACGAGCATTATTCTCGCACCACAGTTTAGTCACACCCTGTTGATGAAAATCAGGACTGTCCAAGTCATTCAACACCGATATAAAAGCAGTGTCATCAGAATACTTTAACATATACTGATTTAACACCAGTACATGATATATTAGTTTACAACTCGGGTAGAGAAACGGCTCTGAAAATGGGCCGGTAAAGCTAAGAGGGGAGACATCCGATACAACACAAACCTGCAAACACGCTCCTCATACAGACACATGAATATTCAAGTATGACCACAGAGAGAAACAAAACACAGAATTAGGGAGAAACGCGGTAGAACATTTAAAGTGTTAAGTTATCAGTGAACTGCTCGCCCCCAAGATGTTCATGTGCTTCCTTCTTCAGTCAAAAAGATGTTTGAGAAACTGTGGTTAACATTCAACATGTGCAGTTTATATATCTATAACATATGACACAGTTAAACAACATCACACAACCAAGAGTGTGTTTTCCTGAACACCATCACGACTGAAAACGACACTGATTTCATACGACAGCTCCATAAAATATTAATGAACATTTAGTCACTTACAGTTTAGACGCAATATTGACTGTTTTGGATCTATTTCAGCAGCGAAAATAGTTCAGTTACTGAACGATTCAGTGTTTGAATAAATCAGTTGAATCAAAGATTCAATTACCTGTTCATAAACGACTGCCTCATTCTTGAATGAATCAGTCGTTTGAAAGAATCGTTTAGATGAATCGACTCAATGACTCACTCATTAAGACTCATCTGCTGCCACCTACTGGAGGTTTAGTTTCATGTTTAAACATTCTTTCCAATATTTCTTATTTATCCAAAAATACGAATCTCATAACATTATTTAATGCAGTTGTAATTTTTTTGTGTAAATTATCTGATTTGATTGGTAACAGCCCAATAGTGTTTTATTTTAATTTTATGTATAGATCAAATTTAAGAATATAACATGAAGCCTAGCCTAAATGTAATAAGATTAGGAGAAAAATGCCCTTTATAAAAGGTAGAACTATCACAAATATGCAGATTTATTGCTTTAGAATAAAATTATATTTACAACACACACAACTTTTTCCAGATATATCCTTTTTCCGGATATGCACATTTTTCACTCGGCCCAGTGGATGACCGAAGGAGAAGCACATGAACATGCTTAATGTCGAGCCCTGAAATTTGACACATTACACCTAAAAGCTCTTAGTGACTACCAGTAAACATGATTGACACACTTTGAGCTAAGTGTGTTATGCTGAAGTGTTTGCTAACGTAACGCCACAGACTGAACCGAATGGAGCATTGCTTGGTCATTGGTCGAGCTAAACTGGTATTATTTAATTGTGTTCTTAAATCTAACAGCTGATTAGTGGATTGCTATCTGTTAATACTTTATCTGACATTTTATCACCATTTTCTGAACTATAGTGAATAAACTGATAATGTGAGAAATGTTGAAGGTGAAGAAAAAATGTGTTTGGGGTTTAAATACACTTCCAAAGTGCCTGATTCCCAGATGTGCCTGTAGGGGGCAGCAGCCTCACATACTGAGGTGATAACTGGAGTGTGTGTGTGTGTGTGTGTGTGTGTCAGGAGCAGCGGCAGCAGCAGGAGCAGCAGCTGCAGAGGCATCTGACCCGTCCTCCGCCTCAGTACCAGGACCAGCAGAACCAGTTCCAGCCGCAGACCCAGGTGTCCCAGTTCAGCTCACCCTGCCTGGCCCAACAGCACACACCTGGCTTCCCAGAACACACCATCTCAGGTACACACTTCCTCATCATGCCCCCTTTACACCGCATGTCAGAGCAATTTAGACACCTCCAAACGAGAGGCTTATTTCCAAAACGCTATAAATCCATTTTAATAGCTTTCATGGAATTGATGTCATTAGGGGGAGGAGTTAATGTCGCTCCACACCAGTAAGACCTCCGTTCATCTTCACACACAGTTTAAGATATTTTATATTTAGTCCGAGAGCGTATGCGAGTGTATGCACACTATACTGTCCATGTCCAGAAAGGGAATAAAAACATCATCACAGTAGTCCATATGAGACATCAGTGGGTTAATTAGAGTCTCTTGAAGCATCCAAAATACATTTGGGTCCAAAAATAACAAAAACTACGACTTTATTCAGCATTGGCTTCTCTTCTGCGTTTGTGTTCAATCCTCAAATAAAGATTCAAACGGTTATGAGTCAGCGAATCGATTCATGATTCGGATCGCCAGTGTCTCGTGATTTCAGCAGTTTGACACGCGATCCGAATCATGAATCAATACG
Source organism: Pseudorasbora parva (assembly GCF_024679245.1). Taxonomy (NCBI): domain Eukaryota; kingdom Metazoa; phylum Chordata; class Actinopteri; order Cypriniformes; family Gobionidae; genus Pseudorasbora; species Pseudorasbora parva. The sequence continues at coordinate 1,416,776 of NC_090182.1, forward strand.
CTGACTCATAACTAAATATATTCATAATTAAAGTATAAAATATCTTAAACTGTGTGTGAAGATGAACGGAGGTCTTACGGGTGTGGAACGACATTAACTCCTCACCCTAATGACAAATGTCATTCTTGGGTGAACTTACCCTTTAAACAATGATTGTTAAATGAAACGACAGTATTGCTGATTATTGATTCAAAGTTTTTTGTTTCAAAATGCTACAAATCCATCCCTTTTATATGTAGTTGGTTTATGTTGTTTAAAAAAAACAAGTCACATGCAGGATATGACATCAGGGCCCGAGACGAGAGGATATGACACTCTTTTTTTTTTTATGGCATTTATTGCGTTTTGGAAAAGAGCTCTTCAAATATAGTTTGAGTGATGGAGTAGCTTGAACCTGAGACCTGTTTGAAAGGGTGAAACTAGACTGTACTCGCGAGGGAAGTTCACTGACATGGGCTTCCTGTCTCCTGTCCACACAAGTAGCCTTTTGTTACCAGTCAACAAACAAGCCCACCTGATTTGCAAGTGTGTTTATTGATAGACTAGATTTGAATGGCAGAAACACAGCATTGTTTGTGTAACGGCAACACAACCTCACCACACACACACACACACGCACAGTCGTCTTTGGTCTTTTTCCTGCAAAGGGAAGCTTGTGAAATGGAGACATGGGGAATGAGTTTGGAAAGCAGCCAAACCTGCGCTTTAAAGAGATGTGTTCTGGGTTGAGTGTAGGTTGTTGGCTATTAAATTATCAAGAAATGTTGTTCATCATGAAATTAAATCCACTCTATTTTCCCAATCCATGTAATAGACCTTATTGTGAACGGTGTTTATGTTTTTGACCTTGTAATGTTTCATCAGAATGTCATATGATAGTGGATTTGACCAATAACAGGTTAATCAACCGGATGCTGAGTGAAAACAAGCATAACACATAAAACAGTGCTGAACTTTATTACAGAAATTAAAAAACATTACTGAATCAGGAAAGTGTACTGTACTTTTAAAATATATACATTTGTGCATTTAGCAGACGATTTTATCCAAAGCGACTTACAACTGAGGAGTACAGGAAGCGATCCGTCCTTAAATACAAAGATTTGGATATTACTCAGAGTAGGGAGGGATAAGAGAAAAATAGAGGAAGAAGAATTAGATATAAACGATTACGTATACCTAGTGCTCTAACATTAGTTAATGCACTAGGTATACGTGATCGTTTATATTTTAGTGCAGTGTGTAATTTTAGCGGCTCACCTCTCCCGTTCGGAGCACATAGACGACCACGTGTCCTGTGTGGGCCACTGTAGCTTCTCGGAGACGGCAGAGAGCAGCTAACACTGTAGAGAAGTTTGTCCCGTTAGGGCCATTGTAGAAACATGGGCGGCACAAAATGGCGGCTTCACTGTAAGAGACCTGTGGTGTGTGTAGATAGAAAGGCTCTTTCTAAGGCAATAAACACTTAATGCTCTTTAACACACAACTATGTTTTCAGTAGAGTATATAGTGCCTTTCTCTCAGTAGATCCTCATAAATACTACACACTGCAACTTTAAAATGTAAAAATCTATTGGTAAATGTTGAAAAGCAGCTTCCAAATCCTCAGTGCTCATTCTGCTGGATCTGTCTGCTGCTTTTGACACAGTTAACCACCAGATCCTCCTGTCAACACTTAAGAGGACGGGGATCTCAGGAACTGCCCTCCAGTGGTTCAGGTCTTACCTCTCTGGTAGGTCCTACAGGGTGTCATGGAGAGGTGAAGTGTCTAAGTCACATCCTCTAGCTACTGGGGTTCCCCAGGGCTCAGTCCTTGGACCACTTCTCTTCTCCATCTACATGTCATCATTAGGTTCTGTCATTCAGAAACATGGCTTCTCCTATCACTGCTATGCTGATGACACTCAACTCTACTTCTCATTTCAACCAGATGATCCTACAGTCAGTGTTCGTATCGCTGCCTGTCTGACAGACATTTCTGACTGGATGAAAGAGCATCATCTTAAACTCAATCTTGCAAAGACAGAATTACTTGTTTTCTCAACCAACCCAGCACTTCATCAAAATTTCTCCATTCAGCTTGGTTCATCGACCATAACTCCATCAAGGACAGCAAGAAACCTTGGAGTTGTGATTGATGACCAGTTAAACTTCACTGACCACATTACTGCAACAGCCCGGTCCTGCAGATTTGCTTTATACAACATTAGAAAGATTAGACCCTTCCTATCAGAACAGGCTGCACAACTCCTGGTTCAAGCTCTTGTTCTCTCCAGACTGGATTATTGTAATGCTCTTCTGGCTGGGCTTCCAGCATGCACTATCAAACCCTTGCAGCTGATCCAGAATGCAGCGGCGAGAGTGGTCTTTAATGAGCCGAAGAGAGCGCATGTTACGCCTCTCTTCATCAAACTGCACTGGTTGCCAATGGCTGCTCGCATCAAATTCAAGGCACTAGTTATCGCCTACAAAACAACCACTGGCTCTGCACCAATATACCTAAACTCACTTGTTCAGACTTACACACCCTCCAGAAGCTTGCGTTCTGCGAGCGAGCGGCGCCTCGTGGTTCCATCCCAAAGAGGCATGAAATCGCTCTCACGGACATTTTCCTGGACCGTTCCCACCTGGTGGAATGACCTTCCGATCTCAATTCGTGCTGCCGAGTCTGTAGCCATTTTTAAAAAACATCTTAAGACACATCTTTTCCATTTGCACTTGACCAATACAGAATAGCACTTACTGATCACCACAGCAACGACCAAAAGCGCACACTCCTGGATCATATCTACGTCTCTCATCCGGATTTGTGCCTTCAGGCGGGTATGTTACATAGTTATCATAGCTACCAAAATCCAGTGTTCTGTATATTGCGTACGTGAGTTTTTGCTGTCGATGACTATTGCTGCGCGTTTAGCTAGAATGCCATACAAAACCAACCCATTGGGCCACTGAATCTGCATTAACGACAACAGTTGGGGCATCAGCCTTAGTCCTAATGGGTTGTTATCATAGCTATCAAAATCCAGTGTTCTGTATTTTCCGTACGTGAGTATTTGTTGGAGCTGGCTATATAAAAAAAAAAAAAAAAGTTGTGTACTGTGCTAATTAATTGAGATTTCTTACAGCTCTTACAGGTTTTTGGCCTTGTCTGTTTCGTTGCTTCTATTACTCTCCCCTTTTTTGTAAGTCGCTTTGGATAAAAGCGTCTGCTAAATGATTAAATGTAACTGTAAATGTGAAATACTTTTTTTTTTTTTTTTACCTTAATGCTATTAATGGACTCTTATTGTAAAGTGTTACATTTTCATATAAACCCAAACAGTCATGCTTGCAGATGGCCATCTTTAAATATCTATATAAATATATATGGTGATGATTACATGGGTATGAATTTAAACAGATTAGCATTACAGTATAATCGAGGTCGCTTCAACCCTTGGACTTGGAAAACCTGCAGGAAAAAAAACAAGGTTGTCAACAGAACTTAACCGCACTAACGTTATGCGTCGCTCCGTTGCTCTGATTGGTTGTAGGTAGGCCTGTCACGATAGTCGATAAATCAATTAATCGCACGATAAAAAAAATGAGCTCGATCATTTTTCCGGCCGTGATAATTGCCATTTACATGCTTTTTTGTTTTCCTCGTCTCTCTCGTTGACTGCGCGCGCCTCGTCCGTTTGGGGAGGTGTTCGTACCCGACGCCTCGTCTGTTTGGGGAGGTGTTCATACTCGACGCCTCGTCCGTTTGGGGAGGTGTTCATACTCGACGCCTCGTCCGTTTGGGGAGGTGTTCATACTCGACGCCTCGTCCGTTTGGGGAGGTGTTCGTACCCGACGCCTCGTCCGTTTGGGGAGGTGTTCATACTCGACGCCTCGTCCGTTTGGGGAGGTGTTCATACTCGACGCCTCGTCCGTTTGGGGAGGTGTTCGTACTCGACGCCTCGTCCGTTTGGGGAGGTGTTCATACTCGACGCCTCGTCCGTTTGGGGAGGTGTTCATACTCGACGCCTCGTCCGTTTGGGGAGGTGTTCATACTCGACGCCTCGTCCGTTTGGAGAGGTGTTCATACTCGACGCCTCGTCCGTTTGGGGAAGTGTTCGTACTCGACGCCTCGTCCGTTTGGGGAGGTGTTCGTACCCGACGCCTCGTCCGTTTGGGGAGGTGTTCGTACTCGACGCCTCGTCCGTTTGGGGAGGTGTTCCTACTCGACGCCTCGTCCGTTTGGGGAGGTGTTCATACTCGACGCCTCGTCCGTTTGGGGAGGTGTTCATACTCCGTTTGGAGAGGTGTTCATACTCGACGCCTCGTCCGTTTGGGGAGGTGTTCGTACTCGACGCCTCGTCCGTTTGGGGAGGTGTTCGTACTCGACGCCTCGTCCGTTTGGGGAGGTGTTCATACTCGACGCCTCGTCCGTTTGGGGAGGTGTTCATACTCGACGCCTCGTCCGGTTGGGGAGGTGTTCATACTCAACGCCTCGTCCGTTTGGGGAGGTGTTCGTACTTGACGCCTCGTCTGTTTGGGGAGGTGTGTATACGCGACGCCTCGTCCGTTTGGGGAGGTGTTCATACTCGACGCCTCGTCCGTTTGGGGAAGTGTTTGTACTCGACGCCTCGTCCGTTTGGGGAGGTGTTCGTACTCGACGCCTCGTCTGTTTGGGGAGGTGTGTATACGCGACGCCTCGTCCGTTTGGGGAGGTGTTCCTACTCGACGCCTCGTCCGTTTGGGGAGGTGTTCATACTCGACGCCTCGTCCGTTTGGGGAGGTGTTCATACTCGACGCCTCGTCCGTTTGGGGAAGTGTTCGTACTCGACGCCTCGTCCGTTTGGGGAGGTGTTCGTACCCGACGCCTCGTCCGTTTGGGGAGGTGTTCGTACTCGACGCCTCGTCCGTTTGGGGAGGTGTTCATACCCGACGCCTCGTCCGTTTGGGGAGGTGTTCGTACTCGACGCCTCGTCCGTTTGGGGAAGTGTTCCTACTCGACGCCTCGTCCGTTTGGGGAGGTGTTCATACTCGACGCCTCGTCCGTTTGGGGAGGTGTTCATACTCGACGCCTCGTCCGTTTGGGGAGGTGTTCGTACTCGACGCCTCGTCCGTTTGGGGAGGTGTGTATACTCGACGCCTCGTCCGTTTGGGGAGGTGTTCATACTCGACGCCTCGTCCGTTTGGGGAGGTGTTCATACTCGACGCCTCGTCCGTTTGGGGAGGTGTGTATACGCGACGCCTCGTCCGTTTGGGGAGGTGTTCGTACTCGACGCCTCGTCTGTTTGGGGAGGTGTTCATACTCGACGCCTCGTCTGTTTGGGGAGGTGTGTATACGCGACGCCTCGTCCGTTTGGGGAGGTGTTCGTACTCGACGCCTCGTCTGTTTGGGGAGGTGTTCGTACTCGACGCCTCGTCCGTTTGGGGAGGTGTGTATACGCGACGCCTCGTCCGTTTGGGGAGGTGTGTATACGCGACGCCTCGTCCGTTTGGGGAGGTGTTCCTACTCGACGCCTCGTCCGTTTGGGGAGGTGTTCATACTCGACGCCTCGTCCGTTTGGGGAGGTGTTCGTACTCGACGCCTCGTCCGTTTGGGGAGGTGTTCCTACTCGACGCCTCGTCCGTTTGGGGAGGTGTTCATACTCGACGCCTCGTCCGTTTGGGGAAGTGTTCGTACTCGACTCCTCGTCCGTTTGGGGAAGTGTTCGTACTCGACGCCTCGTCCGTTTGGGGAGGTGTTCATACTCGACGCCTCGTCCGTTTGGGGAGGTGTTCATACTCGACGCCTCGTCCGTTTGGGGAGGTGTTCATACTCGACGCCTCGTCTGTTTGGGGAGGTGTTCGTACTCGACGCCTCGTCCGTTTGGGGAGGTGTGTATACGCGACGCCTCGTCCGTTTGGGGAGGTGTGTATACGCGACGCCTCGTCCGTTTGGGGAGGTGTTCGTACTCGACGCCTCGTCCGTTTGGGGAGGTGTGTATACGCGACGCCTCGTCCGTTTGGGGAGGTGTTCCTACTCGACGCCTCGTCCGTTTGGGGAGGTGTTCATACTCGACGCCTCGTCCGTTTGGGGAGGTGTTCATACTCGACGCCTCGTCCGTTTGGGGAAGTGTTCATACTCGACGCCTCGTCCGTTTGGGGAGGTGTTCATACTCGACGCCTCGTCCGTTTGGGGAGGTGTGTATACGCGACGCCTCGTCCGTTTGGGGAGGTGTTCGTACTCGACGCCTCGTCCGTTTGGGGAGGTGTGTATACGCGACGCCTCGTCCGTTTTGGGAGGTGTTCGTACTCGACGCCTCGTCTGTTTGGGGAGGTGTTCATACTCGACGCCTCGTCCGTTTGGGGAGGTGTTCATACTCGACGCCTCGTCCGTTTGGGGAAGTGTTCGTACTCGACGCCTCGTCCGTTTGGGGAGGTGTGTATACGCGACGCCTCGTCCGTTTGGGGAGGTGTTCGTACTCGACGCCTCGTCCGTTTGGGGAGGTGTTCATACCCGACGCCTCGTCCGTTTGGGGAGGTGTTCGTACTCGACGCCTCGTCCGTTTGGGGAAGTGTTCCTACTCGACGCCTCGTCCGTTTGGGGAGGTGTTCATACTCGACGCCTCGTCCGTTTGGGGAGGTGTTCATACTCGACGCCTCGTCCGTTTGGGGAGGTGTTCGTACTCGACGCCTCGTCCGTTTGGGGAGGTGTGTATACTCGACGCCTCGTCCGTTTGGGGAGGTGTTCATACTCGACGCCTCGTCCGTTTGGGGAGGTGTTCATACTCGACGCCTCGTCCGTTTGGGGAGGTGTGTATACGCGACGCCTCGTCCGTTTGGGGAGGTGTTCGTACTCGACGCCTCGTCTGTTTGGGGAGGTGTTCATACTCGACGCCTCGTCTGTTTGGGGAGGTGTGTATACGCGACGCCTCGTCCGTTTGGGGAGGTGTTCGTACTCGACGCCTCGTCTGTTTGGGGAGGTGTTCGTACTCGACGCCTCGTCCGTTTGGGGAGGTGTGTATACGCGACGCCTCGTCCGTTTGGGGAGGTGTGTATACGCGACGCCTCGTCCGTTTGGGGAGGTGTTCCTACTCGACGCCTCGTCCGTTTGGGGAGGTGTTCATACTCGACGCCTCGTCCGTTTGGGGAGGTGTTCGTACTCGACGCCTCGTCCGTTTGGGGAGGTGTTCCTACTCGACGCCTCGTCCGTTTGGGGAGGTGTTCATACTCGACGCCTCGTCCGTTTGGGGAAGTGTTCGTACTCGACTCCTCGTCCGTTTGGGGAAGTGTTCGTACTCGACGCCTCGTCCGTTTGGGGAGGTGTTCATACTCGACGCCTCGTCCGTTTGGGGAGGTGTTCATACTCGACGCCTCGTCCGTTTGGGGAGGTGTTCATACTCGACGCCTCGTCTGTTTGGGGAGGTGTTCGTACTCGACGCCTCGTCCGTTTGGGGAGGTGTGTATACGCGACGCCTCGTCCGTTTGGGGAGGTGTGTATACGCGACGCCTCGTCCGTTTGGGGAGGTGTTCGTACTCGACGCCTCGTCCGTTTGGGGAGGTGTGTATACGCGACGCCTCGTCCGTTTGGGGAGGTGTTCCTACTCGACGCCTCGTCCGTTTGGGGAGGTGTTCATACTCGACGCCTCGTCCGTTTGGGGAGGTGTTCATACTCGACGCCTCGTCCGTTTGGGGAAGTGTTCATACTCGACGCCTCGTCCGTTTGGGGAGGTGTTCATACTCGACGCCTCGTCCGTTTGGGGAGGTGTGTATACGCGACGCCTCGTCCGTTTGGGGAGGTGTTCGTACTCGACGCCTCGTCCGTTTGGGGAGGTGTGTATACGCGACGCCTCGTCCGTTTTGGGAGGTGTTCGTACTCGACGCCTCGTCTGTTTGGGGAGGTGTTCATACTCGACGCCTCGTCTGTTTGGGGAGGTGTGTATACGCGACGCCTCGTCCGTTTGGGGAGGTGTTCGTACTCGACGCCTCGTCCGTTTGGGGAGGTGTTCGTACTCGACGCCTCGTCCGTTTGGGGAGGTGTGTATACGCGACGCCTCGTCCGTTTTGGGAGGTGTTCGTACTCGACGCCTCGTCTGTTTGGGGAGGTGTTCATACTCGACGCCTCGTCTGTTTGGGGAGGTGTGTATACGCGACGCCTCGTCCGTTTGGGGAGGTGTTCGTACTCGACGCCTCGTCTGTTTGGGGAGGTGTTCGTACTCGACGCCTCGTCCGTTTGGGGAGGTGTTCATACTCGACGCCTCGTCCGTTTGGGGAGGTGTTCGTACTCGACGCCTCGTCCGTTTGGGGAGGTGTTCGTACTCGACGCCTCGTCCGTTTGGGGAGGTGTTCGTACTCGACGCCTCGTCCGTTTGGGGAGGTGTTCATACTCGACGCCTCGTCCGTTTGGGGAGGTGTGTATACGCAACGCCTGGTACGTTTGGGGAGGTGTTTATACTCGACGCGCAGACCGGCTGCAGCGTGATGAGACGTCATTCTCGGCCAGAAGATTCGTCTGGAACTCACGGCTCTTCGGTTGCGGAGCCACACGCAAAGTTACAGAATTTGACGCGCACAACGGCAAGCGGAACGGGGTCTCGCACACTCCGCGTCAATGTCATTTATGCCGCGCAACGAGGCTTAAAGCTACACTGAATTTTGATAAACACAAGTTAATTCTTCAGTTCAATCTGTGTGTGCTAAAGGCTCATGAGTTCCTGTAGAGACAGCGATACACACTCTGCTTTTGCCAAATAAATGAAGAGCATGTCATCGATGTCTTCTCTCTCACTGATCAAAATATCACTCCTCAGAGAGGGTCAAGCTCAGTTTGGGCATGATTAGGCTATGATATAACAAAAAAAATGTAATACTGTATCCTAAATTGTGGCTAATTAATATATATGCTGAAGTACATTTCTGGATTAAAAGAAAAAAACAACAAGAACCGTACAGAACGGAAAACCCTGACCCAAGCCGACCCGTGGGTTTAGTGAACCGCCGCTCCTAAAACACGATCATCCGCTGCAGTTTACATCCACTGCTTTTGGTTTTGTTCATTTATTCTGGTTATTTTAAATGTTTTCTGTTTTTAGTGTTAATATCTTTTACAAATTAAAGTTTATTGATCTTTGAAAAGGTGTTCCTGCATTATTATGCCATTATCATTATTTTAGATGAAAATGGTCTCAGAACGACAATATTATCGTTAATCAAAATCATGTCTTGGCCAATTTATCGTCCAGCTAAATGTGTTATCGTGACAGGCCTAGTTGTAGTTTGTCCAATCGAGGTCTTTCCTGGTTGGGTTGAAGCACGCCCCATAATCTCAGCCCAATGAGCATCAGACTCATATTCTGACTAGAGCGGAGGATGATGTCAGGCAGATTAAATCCTGCTTTCTTGTTCTAATTGTGATTTTCTGTTTTAGGTGCATCTCAACCAATAGGAAGCGTGAACTCTCTGAGTGGCGCCGCCCCCGGATCGCAGCGCATGTTCCCTCAGACGCAAGGCATGATGGGAATGGGCCAGAACGCCGGCCCAACCACGGGTCCCTCTCCGGCTGCCAGTCAAGCAGAATTGAGCCTGGCGTCCTGTGCCGGCGGTCTGGATGTGCAGCAAGTCCTCTACGGAAACATGCCCATGCACCCGAACCACCAAAACCAGCAGCGGCCCAGCATGCCCAGTTACCGGCAGAGCGTTCTCGCGGCACAGCAACAAGCACACCTGAAGAGCCAGCCTAATCCCGCCATGATGAAGCAGCAGCAGCTTCGCATGCCCAACGCCATGGCCAATAACATGGGCTCCGCTATCCAGTCCTTGCCCACTCAAGCCCAGTCGTGGCAGCAGCAGCAGCCCGGCTCCGCTAATGGAGGCTTCCCTAACTCCGCCTTCCACATGCAGGCCAGACTGGCCAAACTTCCCAACAACACCACGTTTCCTCAGGGTGGGATGGGGAATAGTGCGGCAGGCCGGGCGATCGCAGGCATGAACCCTGGGCAAATGATGCCTAATATGAACCAGCAACGGACAAACATGGCTCCTCCAGGCCAGCAGGCGGCGCCACAACCCCAACCAGTCCTGCCTGATTTGGGGCCATTCAACCAGCCACAGGCTGCACCAAACCGCACCGCAGGCCTGTGCAATCAGGCCTATCAGCTCAACCGGACAGCCAATCAGCAGCTCCAGTTCAGCTACAACGCCCAATCAGGAGCCAGCTTGTCTGGGTTTCCTGCGGAGACCGACCTGGTAGACTCTCTGTTGAAGAATCAGTCGACCCAAGAATGGATGGACGATATAGACGAGCTGTTAGCCAGTCACCAATGAGAGATTATTGCTCTAACGTGAGCGCTGAAGTCACGGTCGGATCTGCTGTTCTCTATTGAATATGTAAATGGTGTGTAAATAATAGAGCCTGAAGTATTCTCCGGACTGGAGCTTTGGAGAAGAGGGAGACGCTCGACTACTGAACCTGTGGCTCAGTAAAACCACTGAATTTGCTTATGATATGAGTTAGTGTGTGTGTGTGCTCACACACACATTCGGCATCTTCGCCGCCTTGACGGTTCCACAGGCCTTAACCACTTCAGCTCTGCAGCATATTTCACATAATAATGCCATATGCAAATTTGGACACGTGTGGGCCGCAGAGCTAAAGTGGTTTTAAAGAGATAGTTCACCCAATAATGAAGATTGTCATTTAGTCGTCCAAACCTGCATGAGTCTCTTTCTTCTGCAGAACACAAAAGAAGATATTTAGAAGAATGTTTGTAACAAGGATAAGAGCAACCATTGACTACCATAGTAGTGAACAAATACTACGATCGTGAATGGTTGCTTTGGTGCAAACATTCTCCCAAATATGTTCAGCAGAAGAAACTCATACAGGTTTGGAACATCATGGTGACTAAATGACGATTGTAATTGAGTGAGCTATCCCTTTACATTTGCACTCTTGAAGATGCACAGTGATTGCCAGTAAGAGAGTCTAAAGCGGGATGCTAATCAAACACACCTGAGCGTGCTGATCGACGTCCTCATGCTCATTAGGTCACAGGTAGGTGAGTTTGACCCCAGGCTGAACTCTCCGAGATTTGAGGAACCCCGGTGTAAAGCAATAGTTCACCCAAGTGTCACGTACTCGCCATTAATGCCAACCCAAAGCCATGAGGCGGACGGTGTCCGGTTCTGATCCTAAAGGGCCACCGTCCAGCCGTTTCATAACCATGTTGATTCATTAATGAACCATTGGCTGTTAATGTACACGATGATGAAGATGGTGGCCTACTGTAGATGAACGAGAACATGGATCATGTTTCTCATCGACTAAATTTAGGAACTAATGCTTTAATGGAGTCGCGATGGCGAAAGAACATTGATCTGAAACTACAGTTCTCCGCTTTGTTACACTACACTTTAATATTTTGAGTTTGCTGATTGACCCAGAGTTCGAGACGTGTGTGTGTGTGTGTGATATTAACCCTCTTACCATTCCGTTGTGTTCCTCCCTCCGTCACACCGAGGGCGCTCTCGCTTCAGCCCAGACTCTCTGACAGGATCTCGTGTATATTTATAGTTTTTTTGTGTATGTATGCAGTTTCCATTGTTCAGGAGAAGATAGATCTTATTTTTATATGTACATTGTTGCAAATTTTTGTAAGTATTTTATACTTTTTATTATGGTTCTCTGTAAAACAAGAGTATTATGTAAATATAGTTCTCTAGAAACGGTCTTTGGTGTGTTTTATTCGGATCGATGCGCATTCGTGATGGGATGACTTTACTCATAACTGTAGGTCAGAGCGCCGGAACATTTCTGCTTCACATGAGAGCTCAAACGCTGAACGAATGGACCAAAGCCAATGCTTAAGCGGAAACCGCTGAGCTATGAACAAAGTTCAGGAGTTTCAGTCCACAAATCATAAAGATTCACAAGCCTCTACACACACCTCGCCACTACAGCGCCGGTCAGATAGTGAATGCTTTAGTAGCAGACCGATGTAAGGGCCGACACTCGGCTGAATGTGAACGCAACAGTGACATGAGGAGTATTATATCGCCATTTAGTGACACATGGTATTAAAATGTATAAAATTGCCATTAAAAAGGATTAGATTAGATGGAACCTGCAGAAACTGATATTTTGTATACACACGTGTGTATCTTTAAGAAATATTTGCATGTATATACTGTGTATTTATATTATTTAAGAAATGTTTTAACATTTATATATATGCGCGTGGGTATTCAAACATACATCTATTTATTATATATCAAGATGAATCATTTGACAGCCTTAATATTCATTTGTATGTGTGTATATATTAGGGATGCAACAATACAGTTAGTCTTGGGTTTGTTTTTTTGCTCTTCTATTCTTAGGCGACAGGAACAATTTTTAATCGCAATACTCTTTATTTAACTTTAAAAAAAAAAGTTTAAGTAAGGTTTTTAAAGTAAACTTGTACACATTCCTAGTGTATTGTATAATCTAGACTAAATATAAAGATTTACAGTGGCAGCTCAGATGTACAGCAGCATTTAAGTATGAAATTTAATAAATGAATGTAGGCTAAAATTAAAACTAGTCTTCAACATACACTGATTAAAAGTTACTGTATTATAGTATTTATTCATTTGAGTGATTTTCTGTCTTTTGTTGTTTTATTAACATAATTTTCGAGGTTACCTGTCCTTTTAAGAGCTGCTCATCTCATACACACACGACTTTACTTTCACTTTAGACATATATAAACACAGTCGGCAGGGTCATGCACAGATATTTTAAGGGGCAGTGGCCCAAACCAAACACAGCGGCACTATAGGGGGATTGAGTATCATCTGAATATAGAGAATGAATAATAAACCTTTACAGTCATACTGTACACACAGCTGTTAGGCTTTACTGCTCATTCAATTGATGTTGCTCTAATTATTCTTCCAAAAAGTTGATCTGGGTTAATGAGAGTCACTAAAATTATTGAATATATTTTGAGACAAAGGTCTTGTTTATGATTTGTGTAAATCATACGCAACCGTTTTTTAAGAACAGAAAATATGAAAGTATGTGGTGTTTGGGGTACATATTTAACATGATCATAAACAGCTGACTGATGATAGACATGATAGATCAGCTGACTGATCATGACAAATCCTGTCTGCTGCTGGCGGTGTTAAAGGCCGGATCAAGAGCTGTTAGACATGGTTCTGGACAAGCAATTGTTTAAAAATAAACTATGAGTTCATTGCCATACTAAGTACACACACACACTCAACACATTTATCTGAAATATGGAATTGATTGCTATGGGAGGAAAAACATGTTCTGAATTATTTCAACTGATAAACTAAGTACCAATCCAAAATCATGACATATAATGTACCTATAATGTAAATAATAAAGAATATTAAAACAACAGCAATATACAGAACAGGTGAACAAAATAAATAGATTATATATGAGATATGCTTGTATATATCTTATTTAAGCACTTATAGCTACAGTTATTTACTACTAGTATATGAAACTTGTGATTTGTAAGACATTAAAGACTATTTTAACACAATTTAAACAGCAAAAATCAGAACGCAATTGTGTAAGAATTGTAATCAGGCTCTGAACAGATTACCCATTAAAAGTTCGTTCAGCCAATAGAATCGCTCGGGGGGTCCTATAAGCCGACACGATTTCACAGGGGGACAGGATATGTCTTGACATAGTACAGCTGCGATATCAAAAGCCCGCCCATACTCTCACAGATGCAGAACAATTCATTATGTTGGTGTGAAATAAACTAAAGAAATTAAAGCTAAAGCTCCAATCTGCTCCCAAAAATCCCGAAAAAAGTGTTAGTGCCTCAGTGACAACTTCACTCAGAGAAGCCGTCAGTCTCAGCTGTCAATCATGACGTCACACCCCCCGTTTTTATAGCATCAGATAACTAAATAAAACTAAAGTTATTTTAAAAACGAACACCTGAAATGAAATCATCGTGACGATAACTGCCTTCAGTGACATAAACTAACTTTGGGGGGAAAATATTTGAAGTGTAATTTGATTATTTAGTTTGCCTCGCGTCCATTAGAAAACACAGAGGGGCGGCTATACTGGGAGCGGCCACCGGGGGGCGATCAAGGCGCGAAAGCTTCAGTAAATGAGAGGGAGACTGCAGGCTTGGTCTGAAAGTATTAGCGCAGTAATCACGTGTTTGACAGGCTTTAGTGCACGCTCAGCGCATCTAAAACGCAAATTAAATGTTTAACCAGCAAGGCTTTAAAACGCGACTGAACACCGCCTAACTTCAGTGCATATGATTGGATATCAGCTCATAGACTCACAGGTCACTCAAACAGAGCAGAAATAAACGGAGAGAAAGATTTCAAACCAAGAGAAATAGAAATAACTAGATTCAAAAGTTTGATGACAAACTGAAAAAAAAAAAGCAATCCACAAGCGCGTACTGAACCGTGACTGAAGCACGGGCCGGTGAGATCTCCCGTTTGTCACGATGACGTCTAAAGTCCCGGCCAAAGGATGGAGTCCCGTTTAGCAACTTGTGAGCAACCGCCGTTTTTAAGACACAAAGTTCAACAAAAAAAAAAAAAAAAAAATCACAAGCCGGTTAGAACTAGTGTGTTTTATATCACAGATCAAAACGTGAAAATATGTAGAGGCTTTAACCACAGACCTTATTTCAGGCGATTTAGCAGAAACCCATTCAAAAAACCCGTAGACTTTAGAGCGAGGGAACCGGAAGGGCTAGAATGCGAACTCACTTCCGCGTTTGGCCTACAAAGTGACGTCATGACTTCGGCACTCTATTAGCAAATGGCTGATGTAGATATTATTTCTTCACGCAGAGTGAAGATTCACTCGCACTGTAGAGGGTTGGTTTACTGTAGTTACACCACATGGCATTGTGGGAGAAATCGTCAAATGTGTTTTTAAATATTTTAAGCTTGTGCGAGTGACACTCCAGCACTTCTCCAGCACTTCACAGCTCTACAGAGGATCCATTTTAATGTTCTCTTTCATGAGATGATTTGTAAAACGAAACGTTTAAAGGTACAGGCCACGTTTTATGTTAAAAACACATGAAATGTCCACTATAACCAGTAGATGGCGGCAGAGGAGCACGGATTGACATTTCCAGTCATTAAAGGGGTACTTCAGCGCTGGGAAGATGAATCTGTATTTAAACTGGGTCATCAATGCAGTAGAAATGTGAAATTATTTTTGAATTTGGTGTCTTCTAGACTGAGAAAAGACAGAAAATGTATTTTTGTCCCATGGGGATGAAAGACTACAATTCCCAGAATACTTCGCTGCCCTGTGAGGCCATTCCCAACACCACCAACTTCATTACTGTGACTGAGTTAGAGAAGACACTATAATTAAAAACTTAACGTGTCTGTTCAATATAATGAGTGAGTCACCGCGCGAGTATCACAGCCCTGAGCACTAACTGCACGAGTGATGAGAGCTGAGGTAATCCCGACTACACTCGCGGCATACATTCACACAGGAGTTCAGTCTGGCGCGTTTCAGTTCATGCCTTTGCAAGCTTAACTTTCATAGAAATGAATTTGAGAAGTTAAAAGACTTACATTGCACACCATAGCTCCGTTTAAATGATCCTGTCTGCAAGCTGAGCTCTCCCTGCAAACTGAGTGTTATCTCCATCCCCCATGCGCAGATTCAAAACATGCGGAAATGGCTCCCTCTGCTGGCTGTAGTCTTTAGCCTCTGGGCAAACATTCCTCCTATGATGCAAAAATCGTCATTTTGCATCATAGGAGGAATTTTTCCAGAAATAAAATGCATAAATCTCTTGTCTCAGGGAGATATGAGGGGGGAAAGCACAATAATTTGAATATTCTCCAGGGTTTCTACTGATACAAGCCATATGCTAATCGCTGAAGTAACCCTTTAATAAATGGACAGAAGCAGGAAGTGTGAAAGTGTGATGAGAAACAGAAGCTGGTGTTCAGATCGAGTCTGAATGAGCCAGAAAGCGAGAGCAGAGCTGCTTTAATAATCACTGGAGCCGTCGGTCAGTTCAGTCTGAGACTACAGAAGAACAACGGCACATTTAATAACGGCAGAAGAGTCACATTACCCCAGAACATCAGCTTTATGCACATTAATGCTGTTCATAAAAGCTCATTAATCAGCATATCAATCCCAGCGCAGCGCTTCACTGCTACAGTCACAATAAACATGACAGATTATTAACCAAACGGCCGATTAACTGGATGATTAAATGAACTGTTCCTCCAGATCTTTGTGACGCATTGTGTACGAGACAAAGGAGACCTGATCGGCCCGCCTTCAAAGTCTCGCGTTAAAGACCTGTTTAATAATTCTTTAGTGGGGAATTTTAATGTGTCAGGGACAAACGCCTCTAGGCGTACCTGCTGACAACTCTACATCACAATAGTGTGTGTGTGTGTGACCCGCCCAATCCAGTCACATAGTATAAGTGACCGAGGAAGTGTGTGTGTGAGTGTGTGTGTCCCGCCCAATTCAGTCACATAGTATAAGTGACCGAGGAAGTGTGTGAGTGTGTGTGTGTGGACACTCCCAGAGACAGACGTACCTGATGTCCTCAGAGATGATGCTGGATCAGGCCGTGCTGTTAGCGGCCGTCACTGTACTGGGACTGCTGGAACAAGGTAATCAATAATCAATAACTTCATACTGGACACGGTCCGATCAAATCAATGTGTTCAGAGAATACACAGATGAGCAACAGAAGACAAATGCTAAATAAGTTGAGCGTTCAAAACAATTCTTAAATCAAGATGATTTTACTAGATGAGCACAATGATGTAAGATTTTTTTTTGTGGAAAATAAAATCTAAATGAAGAGAGTTTTTGCTTAAAACAGGCAAAATGATCTGCCGATGGGGTGAGAGAAATAATCAGGTTCATGTTTGGGGCTGAAAGAAGATTTAAATCAGAAAACAGATTACAGATCCTTTTGCCTGTTTAAAGGACAAACTCGCTTCATTTTCCAGAAAACCAGTAAAAACATCTTATACAATCAGTTAATTAGTAAATGCATCTTGATTTTAGATTTGTTAGACTGGAAACAACGCAAAAATACTACATAAGAACAGCATGTTTTGCAGTGTTTGATTATGGGCTGGACTTAAATGAGTGATTGGAGTGACTTTAAATCATGAACTCAAATGGGCTGATTAAATAATAAGTGAAACGAGTAAACACACAGAATACTACGCTGCTAAAACAATACTCGAGGGTTACACGTTAGAAGAAACTGATTTTATCACGTGTTTTTGGGTAATTAATGTGTAGTTTACTCACCCTCATGTCGGTCCAAACACGAAAGATGAGGTTGTCTTGACAAACACGACTTGTACTGTGATGAACTATCCGTGTAAGAGCTGGCTAAAGTCACTCAGGACAGATTATTTGTAATTAATCCTATATTCTCAACAAACAAGTCTTCTGCTTCTCATGTGAATGTATGACGATGTGTTTAAATGAAAGGCCAACCCGAGCTGTGAAAGGATATTTCGCAACGTGTGCCATGAATGGATTTACCGTCAAACTGCGTTAAATGTGCGTTAAAGCCCGTGTGTGTGTGTGTGTGTGTGTGTGTGTGTGTGTGTGTGTGTGTGTGTGTGTGTGTGTGTGTGTGTTCAGCGTACTTCTCTCTGCAGGTGATCTACGCCCGCAGGAAGTACTCGGTGTCGCCGCCAGCCACCGCAGGAGCGCCCGAGTTTGAGCGAGTTTTTCGGGCACAGTGAGTCGCGTTTACATCCCTGATCTGAGTACACACACACACACACGTACACACACACACACACACACACACACACACACACACACACACACACACACACACACACACACACACACACACACACACACACACACACACACACACACACACACACACACACACACACACACACACACACACACACACACACACAGAGAGAGATGACTTCCCTGATGGGCTTCGTCTCATCCATCTTATATTCTTGCTTCTCTAGAGCCAATTGTTCAGAGTATTTCCCCCTGTTCATCTTCTCGCTTTGGCTGGCGGGAGTTTTCTTCAGTCAAGGTGAGTTTCTCTCTGACCATCATCATCATCAGGTGGACTAATGCCAGCTTTGATCTCAAATTAATTCATTAATTATGGAAGTGTGGTTCCGTCACTATATTACACATTTGCAATAACCCTATTTTATTCAATCTCATTCAGAATTCTCAGTTTTTTCTCAAAATTCAGATATTCGCAATTGTGAGTTATAAAATCAGAATTTATAAAACCATCATTCCAAATTATAAAGTCAGTCTTTAAATAAATAAAAAAAAGAGTCAGCCACCTTTATTAAATAAAGTCTTACGACTGAAATTACGACTTTATATCTCACAACTCTGATTTTTGTGATAATTGAATAAATTCACTTTTGCGTAATAGTATACACTGTCGTATTTTGAGTTTTTTTTTCAAATTCAATTTTTGTGATAATTGAATGAATTCACTTTTGCGTAATAGTATACACTGTCGTATTTTGAGTTTTTTGTCCATTTTGAATTTTTGTGATAATTGAATGAATTCACTTTTGCGTAATAGTATACACTGTCGTATTTTGAGTTTGTCCATTTTGAATTTTTGTGATAATTGAATAAATTCACTTTTGCGTAATAGTATACACTGTCGTATTTTGAGTTTTTTGTCCATTTTAAATTTTTGTTATAATTGAATGAATTCACTTTTGCGTAATAGTATACACTGTCGTATATTGAGGTTTTTTTCAAATTCAATTTTTGTGATAATTGAATGAATTCACTTTTGCGTAATAGTATACACTGTCGTATATTGAGTTTTTTGTCCATTTTGAATTTTTGTGATAATTGAATGAATTCACTTTTGCGTAATAGTATACACTGTCGTATATTGAGGTTTTTTTCAAATTCAATTTTTGTGATAATTGAATGAATTCACTTTTGCGTAATAGTATACACTGTCGTATTTAGAGTTTTTTGTCCATTTTGAATTTTTGTGATAATTGAATGAATTCACTTTTGCGTAATAGTATACACTGTCGTATTTTGAGTTTGTCCATTTTGAATTTGTGATAATTGAATAAATTCACTTTTGCGTAATAGTATACACTGTCGTATTTTGAGTTTTTTGTCCATTTTAAATTTTTGTGATAATTGAATGAATTCACTTTTGCGTAATAGTATACACTGTCGTATATTGAGGTTTTTTTCAAATTCAATTTTTGTGATAATTGAATGAATTCACTTTTGCGTAATAGTATACACTTTCGTATTTTGAGTTTTTTGTCCATTTTGAATTTTTGTGATAATTGAATGAATTCACTTTTGCGTAATAGTATACACTGTCGTATTTTGAGTTTTTTGTCCATTTTGAATTTTTGTGATAATTGAATAAATTCAATTTTACGTAATAGTATACACTGTCGTATTTTGAGTTTTTTGTCCATTTTGAATTTTTGTGATAATTGAATGAATTCACTTTTGCGTAATAGTATACACTGTCGTATATTGAGGTTTTTTTCAAATTCAATTTTTGTGATAATTGAATGAATTCACTTTTGCGTAATAGTATACACTGTCGTATTTAGAGTTTTTTGTCCATTTTGAATTTTTGTGATAATTGAATGAATTCACTTTTGCGTAATAGTATACACTGTCGTATTTTGAGTTTTTTGTCCATTTTGAATTTTTGTGATAATTGAATGAATTCACTTTTGCGTAATAGTATACACTGTCGTATTTTGAGTTTTTTTTTCAAATTCAATTTTTGTGATAATTGAATGAATTCACTTTTGCGTAATAGTATACACTGTCGTATATTGAGTTTTTTGTCCATTTTGAATTTTTGTGATAATTGAATGAATTCACTTTTGCGTAATAGTATACACTGTCGTATTTTGAGTTTGTCCATTTTGAATTTTTGTGATAATTGAATAAATTCACTTTTGCGTAATAGTATACACTGTCGTATTTTGAGTTTTTTGTCCATTTTAAATTTTTGTTATAATTGAATGAATTCACTTTTGCGTAATAGTATACACTGTCGTATATTGAGGTTTTTTTCAAATTCAATTTTTGTGATAATTGAATGAATTCACTTTTGCGTAATAGTATACACTGTCGTATATTGAGTTTTTTGTCCATTTTGAATTTTTGTGATAATTGAATGAATTCACTTTTGCGTAATAGTATACACTGTCGTATATTGAGGTTTTTTTCAAATTCAATTTTTGTGATAATTGAATGAATTCACTTTTGCGTAATAGTATACACTGTCGTATTTAGAGTTTTTTGTCCATTTTGAATTTTTGTGATAATTGAATGAATTCACTTTTGCGTAATAGTATACACTGTCGTATTTTGAGTTTTTTGTCCATTTTAAATTTTTGTGATAATTGAATGAATTCACTTTTGCGTAATAGTATACACTGTCGTATATTGAGGTTTTTTTCAAATTCAATTTTTGTGATAATTGAATGAATTCACTTTTGCGTAATAGTATACACTTTCGTATTTTGAGTTTTTTGTCCATTTTGAATTTTTGTGATAATTGAATGAATTCACTTTTGCGTAATAGTATACACTGTCGTATTTTGAGTTTTTTGTCCATTTTGAATTTTTGTGATAATTGAATAAATTCAATTTTACGTAATAGTATACACTGTCGTATTTTGAGTTTTTTGTCCATTTTGAATTTTTGTGATAATTGAATGAATTCACTTTTGCGTAATAGTATACACTGTCGTATATTGAGGTTTTTTTCAAATTCAATTTTTGTGATAATTGAATGAATTCACTTTTGCGTAATAGTATACACTGTCGTATTTAGAGTTTTTTGTCCATTTTGAATTTTTGTGATAATTGAATGAATTCACTTTTGCGTAATAGTATACACTGTCGTATTTTGAGTTTTTTGTCCATTTTGAATTTTTGTGATAATTGAATGAATTCACTTTTGCGTAATAGTATACACTGTCGTATTTTGAGTTTTTTGTCCATTTTGAATTTTTGTGATAATTGAATGAATTCACTTTTGCGTAATAGTATATACACTGTCGTATTTTGAGTTTTTTGTCCATTTTGAATTTTTGTGCTAATTGAATGAATTCACTTTTGCGTAATAGTATACACTGTCGTATTTTGAGTTTTTTACCCATTTTGAATTTTTGTGATAATTGAATGAATTCACTTTTGCGTAATAGTATACACTGTCGTATATTGAGTTTTTTGTCCATTTTGAATTTTTGTGATAATTGAATAAATTCAATTTTACGTAATAGTATACACTGTCGTATATTGAGTTTTTTGTCCATTTTAAATTTTTGTGATAATTGAATAAATTCACTTTTGCGTAATAGTATACACTGTCGTATATTGAGTTTTTTGTCCATTTTAAATTTTTGTGATAATTGAATAAATTCACTTTTGCGTAATAGTATACACTGTCGTATTTTGAGTTTTTTGTCCATTTTAAATTTTTGTGATAATTGAATGAATTCACTTTTGCGTAATAGTATACACTGTCGTATTTTGAGTTTTTTGTCCATTTTGAATTTTTGTGATAATTGAATGAATTCACTTTTGCGTAATAGTATACACTGTCGTATTTTGAGTTTTTTGTCCATTTTGAATTTTTGTGATAATTGAATGAATTCACTTTTGCGTAATAGTATACACTGTCGTATATTGAGTTTTTTGTCCATTTTAAATTTTTGTGATAATTGAATAAATTCACTTTTGCGTAATAGTATACACTGTCGTATTTTGAGTTTTTTGTCCATTTTTAATTTGTGTGATAATTGAATAAATTCAATTTTGCGTAATAGTATACACTGTCGTATTTTGAGTTTTTTGTCCATTTTGAATTTTTGTGATAATTGAATGAATTCACTTTTGCGTAATAGTATACACTGTCGTATTTTGAGTTTTTTGTCCATTTTGAATTTTTTTGATAATTGAATAAATTCACTTTTGCGTAATAGTATACACTTTCGTATTTTGAGTTTTTTGTCCATTTTTAATTTTTGTGATAATTGAATGAATTCACTTTTGCGTAATAGTATACACTGTAGTATATTGAGTTTTTTTTTCAAATTCAATTTTTGTGATAATTGAATAAATTCACTTTTGCGTAATAGTATACACTGTCGTATATTGAGTTTTTTTTTCAAATTCAATTTTTGTGATAATTGAATGAATTCAATTTTGCGTAATAGTATACACTGTCGTATTTTGAGTTTTTTGTCCATTTTGAATTTGTGATAATTGAATAAATTCACTTTTGCGTAATAGTATACACTGTCGTATATTGAGTTTTTTGTCCATTTTGAATTTTTGTGATAATTGAATGAATTCACTTTTGCGTAATAGTATACACTGTCGTATTTTGAGTTTTTTGTCCATTTTGAATTTTTTTGATAATTGAATAAATTCACTTTTGCGTAATAGTATACACTTTCGTATTTTGAGTTTTTTGTCCATTTTTAATTTTTGTGATAATTGAATGAATTCACTTTTGCGTAATAGTATACACTGTCGTATTTGGAGTTTTTTTTTCAAATTCAATTTTTGTGATAATTGAATAAATTCACTTTTGCGTAATAGTATACACTGTCGTATATTGAGTTTTTTTTTCAAATTCAATTTTTGTGATAATTGAATGAATTCACTTTTGCGTAATAGTATACACTGTCGTATATTGAGTTTTGTCCATTTTGAATTTTTGTAATAATTGAATGAATTCACTTTTGCGTAATAGTATACACTGTCGTATATTGAGTTTTGTCCATTTTGAATTTTTGTAATAATTGAATGAATTCACTTTTGCGTAATAGTATACACTGTCGTATTTTGAGTTTTTTGTCCATTTAAAATTTTTGTGATAATTGAATGAATTCACTTTTGCGTAATAGTATACACTGTCGTATATTGAGTTTTGTCCATTTAAAATTTTTGTGATAATTGAATGAATTCACTTTTGCGTAATAGTATACACTGTCGTATATTGAGTTTTTTGTCCATTTTGAATTTTTGTGATAATTCAATGAATTCACTTTTTTGCGTAATAGTATACACTGTCGTATTTTGAGTTTTTTGTCCATTTTGAATTTTTGTGATAATTGAATGAATTCAATTTTGCGTAATAGTATACACTGTCGTATTTTGAGTTTTTTACCCATTTTGAAATTTTGTGATAATTGAATGAATTCACTTTTGCGTAATAGTATACACTTTCGTATTTTGAGTTTTTTGTCCATTTTGAATTTGTGATAATTGAATAAATTCACTTTTGCGTTATAGTATACACTGTCGTATATTGAGTTTTTTGTCCATTTTGAATTTTTGTGATAATTGAATGAATTCACTTTTGCGTAATAGTATACACTGTCGTATTTTGAGTTTTTTACCCATTTTGAATTTTTGTGATAATTGAATGAATTCACTTTTGCGTAATAGTATACACTTTCGTATTTTGAGTTTTTTGTCCATTTTGAATTTGTGATAATTGAATAAATTCACTTTTGCGTTATAGTATACACTTTCGTATTTTGAGTTTTTTGTCCATTTTGAATTTTTGTGATAATTTAATGAATTCACTTTTGCGTAATAGTATACACTTTCGTATATTGAGTTTTTTGTTCATTTTGAATTTTTGTGCTAATTGAATAAATTCACTTTTGCGTAATAGTATACACTGTCGTATTTTGAGTTTTTTGTCCATTTTGAATTTTTGTGATAATTGAATGAATTCACTTTTGCGTAATAGTATACACTGTCGTATTTTGAGTTTTTTGTCCATTTTGAATTTTTGTGATAATTGAATAAATTCACTTTTGCGTAATAGTATACACTGTCGTATTTTGAGTTTTTTGTCCATTTAAAATTTTTGTGATTATTGAATGAATTCACTTTTGCGTAATAGTATACACTGTCGTATTTTGAGTTTTTTGTCCATTTAAAATTTTTGTGATAATTGAATAAATTCACTTTTGCGTAATAGTATACACTGTCGTATTTTGAGTTTTTTTTTCAAATTCAATTTTTGTGCTAATTGAATGAATTCACTTTTGCGTAATAGTATACACTGTCGTATATTGAGTTTTTTGTTCATTTTGAATTTTTGTGATAATTGAATGAATTCACTTTTGCGTAATAGTATACACTGTCGTATTTTGAGTTTTTTTTTCAAATTCAATTTTTGTGCTAATTGAATGAATTCACTTTTGCGTAATAGTATACACTGTCGTATATTGAGTTTTTTGTTCATTTTGAATTTTTGTGATAATTGAATGAATTCACTTTTGCGTAATAGTATACACTGTCGTATTTTGAGTTTTTTTTTCAAATTCAATTTTTGTGCTAATTGAATGAATTCACTTTTGCGTAATAGTATACACTGTCGTATATTGAGTTTTTTGTTCATTTTGAATTTTTGTGCTAATTGAATAAATTCACTTTTGCGTAATAGTATACACTGTCGTATTTTGAGTTTTTTGTTCATTTTGAATTTTTGTGATAATTGAATGAATTCACTTTTGCGTAATAGTATACACTGTCGTATTTTGAGTTTTTTGTCCATTTTGAATTTTTGTGATAATTGAATAAATTCACTTTTGCGTAATAGTATACACTGTCGTATTTTGAGTTTTTTGTCCATTTAAAATTTTTGTGATTATTGAATGAATTCACTTTTGCGTAATAGTATACACTGTCGTATTTTGAGTTTTTTGTCCATTTAAAATTTTTGTGATAATTGAATAAATTCACTTTTGCGTAATAGTATACACTGTCGTATTTTGAGTTTTTTGTCCATTTAAAATTTTTGTGATTATTGAATGAATTCACTTTTGCGTAATAGTATACACTGTCGTATTTTGAGTTTTTTTTTCAAATTCAATTTTTGTGCTAATTGAATGAATTCACTTTTGCGTAATAGTATACACTGTCGTATTCTGAGTTTTTTGTCCATTTTGAATTTTTGTGATAATTGAATGAATTCACTTTTGCGTAATAGTATACACTTTCGTATATTGAGTTTTTGTTCATTTTGAATTTGTGATAATTCAATGAATTCACTTTTTTGCGTAATAGTATACACTGTCGTATTTAGAGTTTTTTGTCCATTTTGAATTTTTGTGATAATTGAATGAATTCACTTTTGCGTAATAGTATACACTGTCGTATTTTGAGTTTTTTGTCCATTTTGAATTTTTGTGATAATTGAATGAATTCACTTTTGCGTAATAGTATACACTTTCGTATATTGAGTTTTTGTTCATTTTGAATTTGTGATAATTCAATGAATTCACTTTTTTGCGTAATAGTAACCACTGTCGTATTTAGAGTTTTTTGTCCATTTTGAATTTTTGTGATAATTGAATGAATTCACTTTTGCGTAATAGTATACACTTTCGTATATTGAGTTTTTGTTCATTTTGAATTTGTGATAATTCAATGAATTCACTTTTTTGCGTAATAGTATACACTGTCGTATTTTGAGTTTTTTGTCCATTTTGAATTTTTGTGATAATTGAATTAATTCACTTTTGCGTAATAGTATACACTTTCGTATATTGAGTTTTTGTTCATTTTGAATTTGTGATAATTCAATGAATTCACTTTTTTGCGTAATAGTATACACTGTCGTATTTTGAGTTTTTTGTCCATTTTGAATTTTTGTGATAATTGAATGAATTCACTTTTGCGTAATAGTATACACTGTCGTATTTAGAGTTTTTTGTCCATTTTGAATTTTTGTGATAATTGAATGAATTCACTTTTGCGTAATAGTATACACTGTCGTATTTAGAGTTTTTTGTCCATTTTGAATTTTTGTGATAATTGAATGAATTCACTTTTGCGTAATAGTATACACTGTCGTATTTTGAGTTTTTTGTCCATTTTGAATTTTTGTGATAATTGAATAAATTCAATTTTACGTAATAGTATACACTGTCGTATTTTGAGTTTTTTGTCCATTTTGAATTTTTGTGATAATTGAATGAATTCACTTTTGCGTAATAGTATACACTGTCGTATATTGAGGTTTTTTTCAAATTCAATTTTTGTGATAATTGAATGAATTCACTTTTGCGTAATAGTATACACTGTCGTATTTAGAGTTTTTTGTCCATTTTGAATTTTTGTGATAATTGAATGAATTCACTTTTGCGTAATAGTATACACTGTCGTATTTTGAGTTTTTTGTCCATTTTGAATTTTTGTGATAATTGAATAAA
This sequence comes from Pseudorasbora parva, assembly GCF_024679245.1. Lineage (NCBI taxonomy): Eukaryota > Metazoa > Chordata > Actinopteri > Cypriniformes > Gobionidae > Pseudorasbora > Pseudorasbora parva. Next base: position 1,443,014 of record NC_090182.1, read on the forward strand.
TTCAATTTTACGTAATAGTATACACTGTCGTATTTTGAGTTTTTTGTCCATTTTGAATTTTTGTGATAATTGAATGAATTCACTTTTGCGTAATAGTATACACTGTCGTATTTTGAGTTTTTTGTCCATTTTGAATTTTTGTGCTAATTGGATGAATTCACTTTTGCGTAATAGTATACACTGTCGTATTTTGAGTTTTTTACCCATTTTGAATTTTTGTGATAATTGAATGAATTCACTTTTGCGTAATAGTATACACTGTCGTATATTGAGTTTTTTGTCCATTTTGAATTTTTGTGATAATTGAATAAATTCAATTTTACGTAATAGTATACACTGTCGTATTTTGAGTTTTTTGTCCATTTTGAATTTTTGTGATAATTGAATAAATTCAATTTTACGTAATAGTATACACTGTCGTATATTGAGTTTTTTGTCCATTTTAAATTTTTGTGATAATTGAATAAATTCACTTTTGCGTAATAGTATACACTGTCGTATTTTGAGTTTTTTGTCCATTTTGAATTTTTGTGATAATTGAATGAATTCACTTTTGCGTAATAGTATACACTGTCGTATATTGAGTTTTTTGTCCATTTTAAATTTTTGTGATAATTGAATAAATTCACTTTTGCGTAATAGTACACACTGTCGTATTTTGAGTTTTTTGTCCATTTTTAATTTGTGTGATAATTGAATAAATTCAATTTTTCGTAATAGTATACACTGTCGTATTTTGAGTTTTTTGTCCATTTTGAATTTTTGTGATAATTGAATGAATTCACTTTTGCGTAATAGTATACACTGTCGTATATTGAGTTTTTTGTCCATTTTAAATTTTTGTGATAATTGAATAAATTCACTTTTGCGTAATAGTACACACTGTCGTATTTTGAGTTTTTTGTCCATTTTTAATTTGTGTGATAATTGAATAAATTCAATTTTGCGTAATAGTATACACTGTCGTATTTTGAGTTTTTTGTCCATTTTGAATTTTTGTGATAATTGAATGAATTCACTTTTGCGTAATAGTATACACTGTCGTATTTTGAGTTTTTTGTCCATTTTGAATTTTTGTGATAATTGAATGAATTCACTTTTGCGTAATAGTATACACTGTCGTATATTGAGTTTTTTGTCCATTTTAAATTTTTGTGATAATTGAATAAATTCACTTTTGCGTAATAGTACACACTGTCGTATTTTGAGTTTTTTGTCCATTTTTAATTTGTGTGATAATTGAATAAATTCAATTTTGCGTAATAGTATACACTGTCGTATTTTGAGTTTTTTGTCCATTTTGAATTTTTGTGATAATTGAATGAATTCACTTTTGCGTAATAGTATACACTGTCGTATTTTGAGTTTTTTGTCCATTTTGAATTTTTTTGATAATTGAATAAATTCACTTTTGCGTAATAGTATACACTGTCGTATTTTGAGTTTTTTGTCCATTTTTAATTTTTGTGATAATTGAATGAATTCACTTTTGCGTAATAGTATACACTGTAGTATATTGAGTTTTTTTTTCAAATTCAATTTTTGTGATAATTGAATAAATTCACTTTTGCGTAATAGTATACACTGTCGTATATTGAGTTTTTTTTTCAAATTCAATTTTTGTGATAATTGAATGAATTCAATTTTGCGTAATAGTATACACTGTCGTATTTTGAGTTTTTTGTCCATTTTGAATTTGTGATAATTGAATAAATTCACTTTTGCGTAATAGTATACACTGTCGTATATTGAGTTTTTTGTCCATTTTGAATTTTTGTGATAATTGAATGAATTCACTTTTGCGTAATAGTATACACTGTCGTATTTTGAGTTTTTTGTCCATTTTGAATTTTTTTGATAATTGAATAAATTCACTTTTGCGTAATAGTATACACTTTCGTATTTTGAGTTTTTTGTCCATTTTTAATTTTTGTGATAATTGAATGAATTCACTTTTGCGTAATAGTATACACTGTCGTATTTGGAGTTTTTTTTTCAAATTCAATTTTTGTGATAATTGAATAAATTCACTTTTGCGTAATAGTATACACTGTCGTATATTGAGTTTTTTTTTCAAATTCAATTTTTGTGATAATTGAATGAATTCACTTTTGCGTAATAGTATACACTGTCGTATATTGAGTTTTGTCCATTTTGAATTTTTGTAATAATTGAATGAATTCACTTTTACGTAATAGTATACACTGTCGTATATTGAGTTTTTTGTCCATTTAAAATTTTTGTGATAATTGAATGAATTCACTTTTGCGTAATAGTATACACTGTCGTATTTTGAGTTTTGTCCATTTTGAATTTGTGATAATTGAATGAATTCACTTTTGCGTAATAGTATACACTGTCGTATATTGAGTTTTGTCCATTTAAAATTGTGATAATTGAATGAATTCACTTTTGCGTAATAGTATACACTGTCGTATATTGAGTTTTTTGTCCATTTTGAATTTTTGTGATAATTCAATGAATTCACTTTTTTGCGTAATAGTATACACTGTCGTATTTTGAGTTTTTTGTCCATTTTTAATTTTTGTGATAATTGAATAAATTCACTTTTGCGTTATAGTATACACTTTCGTATTTTGAGTTTTTTGTCCATTTTGAATTTTTGTGATAATTTAATGAATTCACTTTTGCGTAATAGTATACACTTTCGTATATTGAGTTTTTTGTTCATTTTGAATTTTTGTGATAATTGAATGAATTCACTTTTGCGTAATAGTATACACTTTCGTATATTGAGTTTTTTGTCCATTTTGAATTTTTGTGATAATTGAATGAATTCACTTTTGCGTAATAGTATACACTGTCGTATTTTGAGTTTTTTGTCCATTTTGAATTTTTGTGATAATTGAATGAATTCACTTTTGCGTAATAGTATACACTGTCGTATATTGAGTTTTTTTTTCAAATTCAATTTTTGTGATAATTGAATGAATTCACTTTTGCGTAATAGTATACACTGTCGTATTTTAAATTTTTTTTCAAATTCAATTTTTGTGATAATTGAATGAATTCACTTTTGCGTAATAGTATACACTTTCGTATATTGAGTTTTTGTTCATTTTGAATTTGTGATAATTCAATGAATTCACTTTTTTGCGTAATAGTATACACTGTCGTATTTTGAGTTTTTTGTCCATTTTGAATTTTTGTGATAATTGAATGAATTCACTTTTGCGTAATAGTATACACTTTCGTATATTGAGTTTTTTGTCCATTTTGAATTTTTGTGATAATTGAATGAATTCACTTTTGCGTAATAGTATACACTGTCGTATTTTGAGTTTTTTGTCCATTTTGAATTTTTGTGATAATTGAATGAATTCACTTTTGCGTAATAGTATACACTGTCGTATATTGAGTTTTTTTTTCAAATTCAATTTTTGTGATAATTGAATGAATTCACTTTTGCGTAATAGTATACACTGTCGTATTTTAAATTTTTTTTCAAATTCAATTTTTGTGATAATTGAATGAATTCACTTTTGCGTAATAGTATACACTTTCGTATATTGAGTTTTTGTTCATTTTGAATTTGTGATAATTCAATGAATTCACTTTTTTGCGTAATAGTATACACTGTCGTATTTTGAATTTTTTGTCCATTTTGAATTTTTGTGATAATTGAATGAATTCACTTTTGCGTAATAGTATACACTGTCGTATTTTGAGTTTTTTGTCCATTTTTAATTTTTGTGCTAATTGAATGAATTCACTTTTGCGTAATAGTATACACTGTCGTATTTTGAGTTTTTTGTCCATTTTGAATTTTTGTGATAATTGAATGAATTCACTTTTGCGTAATAGTATACACTGTCGTATATTGAGTTTTGTCCATTTTGAATTTTTGTGATAATTGAATGAATTCACTTTTGCGTAATAGTATACACTGTCGTATTTTGAGTTTTTTTTTCTAATTCAATTTTTGTGCTAATTGAATGAATTCACTTTTGCGTAATAGTATACACTGTCGTATTTTGAGTTTTTTGTCCATTTTGAATTTTTGTGATAATTGAATGAATTCACTTTTGCGTAATAGTATACATTGTCGTATTTTGAGTTTTTTGTCCATTTTAAATTTTTGTGATAATTGAATGAATTCACTTTTGCGTAATAGTATACACTGTCGTATTGAGTTTTTTGTCCATTTTGAATTTTTGTGATAATTGAATGAATTCACTTTTGCGTAATAGTATACACTGTCGTATTTTGAGTTTTTTGTCCATTTTGAATTTTTGTGATAATTGAATAAATTCACTTTTGCGTAATAGTATACACTGTCGTATATTGAGTTTTGTCCATTTTGAATTTTTGTGATAATTGAATGAATTCACTTTTGCGTAATAGTATACACTGTCGTATATTGAGTTTTGTCCATTTTGAATTTTTGTGATAATTGAATGAATTCACTTTTGCGTAATAGTATACACTGTCGTATATTGAGTTGTCCATTTTGAATTTTTGTGATAATTGAATGAATTCACTTTTGCGTAATAGTATACACTGTCGTATATTGAGTTTTGTCCATTTTGAATTTTTGTGATAATTGAATGAATTCACTTTTGCGTAATAGTATACACTGTCGTATTTTGAGTTTTTTTTTCTAATTCAATTTTTGTGCTAATTGAATGAATTCACTTTTGCGTAATAGTATACACTGTCGTATTTTGAGTTTTTTGTCCATTTTGAATTTTTGTGATAATTGAATGAATTCACTTTTGCGTAATAGTATACATTGTCGTATTTTGAGTTTTTTGTCCATTTTAAATTTTTGTGATAATTGAATGAATTCACTTTTGCGTAATAGTATACACTGTCGTATTGAGTTTTTTGTCCATTTTGAATTTTTGTGATAATTGAATGAATTCACTTTTGCGTAATAGTATACACTGTCGTATTTTGAGTTTTTTGTCCATTTTGAATTTTTGTGATAATTGAATGAATTCACTTTTGCGTAATAGTATACACTGTCGTATATTGAGTTTTTTGTCCATTTTGAATTTTTGTGATAATTCAATGAATTCACTTTTTTGCGTAATAGTATACACTGTCGTATTTTGAGTTTTTTGTCCATTTTGAATTTTTGTGATAATTGAATGAATTCACTTTTGCGTAATAGTATACACTTTCGTATTTTGAGTTTTTTGTCCATTTTGAATTTTTGTGATAATTGAATGAATTCACTTTTGCGTAATAGTACACACTGTCGTATATTGAGTTTTTTGTCCATTTTGAATTTTTGTGATAATTGAATGAATTCACTTTTGCGTAATAGTATACACTGTTGTATTTTGAGTTTTTTGTCCATTTTTAATTTTTGTGATAATTGAATAAATTCACTTTTGCGTTATAGTATACACTTTCGTATTTTGAGTTTTTTGTCCATTTTGAATTTTTGTGATAATTTAATGAATTCACTTTTGCGTAATAGTATACACTTTCGTATATTGAGTTTTTTGTTCATTTTGAATTTTTGTGATAATTGAATGAATTCACTTTTGCGTAATAGTATACACTTTCGTATATTGAGTTTTTTGTCCATTTTGAATTTTTGTGATAATTGAATGAATTCACTTTTGCGTAATAGTATACACTGTCGTATTTTGAGTTTTTTGTCCATTTTGAATTTTTGTGATAATTGAATGAATTCACTTTTGCGTAATAGTATACACTGTCGTATATTGAGTTTTTTTTTCAAATTCAATTTTTGTGATAATTGAATGAATTCACTTTTGCGTAATAGTATACACTGTCGTATTTTAAATTTTTTTTCAAATTCAATTTTTGTGATAATTGAATGAATTCACTTTTGCGTAATAGTATACACTTTCGTATATTGAGTTTTTGTTCATTTTGAATTTGTGATAATTCAATGAATTCACTTTTGCGTAATAGTATACACTGTCGTATTTTGAGTTTTTTGTCCATTTTGAATTTTTGTGATAATTGAATGAATTCACTTTTGCGTAATAGTATACACTGTCGTATTTTGAGTTTTTTGTCCATTTTTAATTTTTGTGCTAATTGAATGAATTCACTTTTGCGTAATAGTATACACTGTCGTATTTTGAGTTTTTTGTCCATTTTGAATTTTTGTGATAATTGAATGAATTCACTTTTGCGTAATAGTATACACTGTCGTATATTGAGTTTTGTCCATTTTGAATTTTTGTGATAATTGAATGAATTCACTTTTGCGTAATAGTATACACTGTCGTATTTTGAGTTTTTTTTTCAAATTCAATTTTTGTGATAATTGAATGAATTCACTTTTGCGTAATAGTATACACTGTCGTATATTGAGTTTTTTGTCCATTTTGAATTTTTGTGATAATTGAATGAATTCACTTTTGCGTAATAGTATACACTGTCGTATTTTGAGTTTGTCCATTTTGAATTTTTGTGATAATTGAATAAATTCACTTTTGCGTAATAGTATACACTGTCGTATTTTGAGTTTTTTGTCCATTTTAAATTTTTGTTATAATTGAATGAATTCACTTTTGCGTAATAGTATACACTGTCGTATATTGAGGTTTTTTTCAAATTCAATTTTTGTGATAATTGAATGAATTCACTTTTGCGTAATAGTATACACTGTCGTATATTGAGTTTTTTGTCCATTTTGAATTTTTGTGATAATTGAATGAATTCACTTTTGCGTAATAGTATACACTGTCGTATATTGAGGTTTTTTTCAAATTCAATTTTTGTGATAATTGAATGAATTCACTTTTGCGTAATAGTATACACTGTCGTATTTAGAGTTTTTTGTCCATTTTGAATTTTTGTGATAATTGAATGAATTCACTTTTGCGTAATAGTATACACTGTCGTATTTTGAGTTTTTTGTCCATTTTAAATTTTTGTGATAATTGAATGAATTCACTTTTGCGTAATAGTATACACTGTCGTATATTGAGGTTTTTTTCAAATTCAATTTTTGTGATAATTGAATGAATTCACTTTTGCGTAATAGTATACACTGTCGTATTTAGAGTTTTTTGTCCATTTTGAATTTTTGTGATAATTGAATGAATTCACTTTTGCGTAATAGTATACACTGTCGTATTTTGAGTTTTTTGTCCATTTTGAATTTTTGTGATAATTGAATAAATTCAATTTTACGTAATAGTATACACTGTCGTATTTTGAGTTTTTTGTCCATTTTGAATTTTTGTGATAATTGAATGAATTCACTTTTGCGTAATAGTATACACTGTCGTATATTGAGGTTTTTTTCAAATTCAATTTTTGTGATAATTGAATGAATTCACTTTTGCGTAATAGTATACACTGTCGTATTTAGAGTTTTTTGTCCATTTTGAATTTTTGTGATAATTGAATGAATTCACTTTTGCGTAATAGTATACACTGTCGTATTTTGAGTTTTTTGTCCATTTTGAATTTTTGTGATAATTGAATGAATTCACTTTTGCGTAATAGTATACACTGTCGTATTTTGAGTTTTTTGTCCATTTTGAATTTTTGTGATAATTGAATGAATTCACTTTTGCGTAATAGTATATACACTGTCGTATTTTGAGTTTTTTGTCCATTTTGAATTTTTGTGCTAATTGAATGAATTCACTTTTGCGTAATAGTATACACTGTCGTATTTTGAGTTTTTTACCCATTTTGAATTTTTGTGATAATTGAATGAATTCACTTTTGCGTAATAGTATACACTGTCGTATATTGAGTTTTTTGTCCATTTTGAATTTTTGTGATAATTGAATAAATTCAATTTTACGTAATAGTATACACTGTCGTATATTGAGTTTTTTGTCCATTTTAAATTTTTGTGATAATTGAATAAATTCACTTTTGCGTAATAGTATACACTGTCGTATATTGAGTTTTTTGTCCATTTTAAATTTTTGTGATAATTGAATAAATTCACTTTTGCGTAATAGTATACACTGTCGTATTTTGAGTTTTTTGTCCATTTTAAATTTTTGTGATAATTGAATGAATTCACTTTTGCGTAATAGTATACACTGTCGTATTTTGAGTTTTTTGTCCATTTTGAATTTTTGTGATAATTGAATGAATTCACTTTTGCGTAATAGTATACACTGTCGTATTTTGAGTTTTTTGTCCATTTTGAATTTTTGTGATAATTGAATGAATTCACTTTTGCGTAATAGTATACACTGTCGTATATTGAGTTTTTTGTCCATTTTAAATTTTTGTGATAATTGAATAAATTCACTTTTGCGTAATAGTATACACTGTCGTATTTTGAGTTTTTTGTCCATTTTTAATTTGTGTGATAATTGAATAAATTCAATTTTGCGTAATAGTATACACTGTCGTATTTTGAGTTTTTTGTCCATTTTGAATTTTTGTGATAATTGAATGAATTCACTTTTGCGTAATAGTATACACTGTCGTATTTTGAGTTTTTTGTCCATTTTGAATTTTTTTGATAATTGAATAAATTCACTTTTGCGTAATAGTATACACTTTCGTATTTTGAGTTTTTTGTCCATTTTTAATTTTTGTGATAATTGAATGAATTCACTTTTGCGTAATAGTATACACTGTAGTATATTGAGTTTTTTTTTCAAATTCAATTTTTGTGATAATTGAATAAATTCACTTTTGCGTAATAGTATACACTGTCGTATATTGAGTTTTTTTTTCAAATTCAATTTTTGTGATAATTGAATGAATTCAATTTTGCGTAATAGTATACACTGTCGTATTTTGAGTTTTTTGTCCATTTTGAATTTGTGATAATTGAATAAATTCACTTTTGCGTAATAGTATACACTGTCGTATATTGAGTTTTTTGTCCATTTTGAATTTTTGTGATAATTGAATGAATTCACTTTTGCGTAATAGTATACACTGTCGTATTTTGAGTTTTTTGTCCATTTTGAATTTTTTTGATAATTGAATAAATTCACTTTTGCGTAATAGTATACACTTTCGTATTTTGAGTTTTTTGTCCATTTTTAATTTTTGTGATAATTGAATGAATTCACTTTTGCGTAATAGTATACACTGTCGTATTTGGAGTTTTTTTTTCAAATTCAATTTTTGTGATAATTGAATAAATTCACTTTTGCGTAATAGTATACACTGTCGTATATTGAGTTTTTTTTTCAAATTCAATTTTTGTGATAATTGAATGAATTCACTTTTGCGTAATAGTATACACTGTCGTATATTGAGTTTTGTCCATTTTGAATTTTTGTAATAATTGAATGAATTCACTTTTGCGTAATAGTATACACTGTCGTATATTGAGTTTTGTCCATTTTGAATTTTTGTAATAATTGAATGAATTCACTTTTGCGTAATAGTATACACTGTCGTATTTTGAGTTTTTTGTCCATTTAAAATTTTTGTGATAATTGAATGAATTCACTTTTGCGTAATAGTATACACTGTCGTATATTGAGTTTTGTCCATTTAAAATTTTTGTGATAATTGAATGAATTCACTTTTGCGTAATAGTATACACTGTCGTATATTGAGTTTTTTGTCCATTTTGAATTTTTGTGATAATTCAATGAATTCACTTTTTTGCGTAATAGTATACACTGTCGTATTTTGAGTTTTTTGTCCATTTTGAATTTTTGTGATAATTGAATGAATTCAATTTTGCGTAATAGTATACACTGTCGTATTTTGAGTTTTTTACCCATTTTGAAATTTTGTGATAATTGAATGAATTCACTTTTGCGTAATAGTATACACTTTCGTATTTTGAGTTTTTTGTCCATTTTGAATTTGTGATAATTGAATAAATTCACTTTTGCGTTATAGTATACACTGTCGTATATTGAGTTTTTTGTCCATTTTGAATTTTTGTGATAATTGAATGAATTCACTTTTGCGTAATAGTATACACTGTCGTATTTTGAGTTTTTTACCCATTTTGAATTTTTGTGATAATTGAATGAATTCACTTTTGCGTAATAGTATACACTTTCGTATTTTGAGTTTTTTGTCCATTTTGAATTTGTGATAATTGAATAAATTCACTTTTGCGTTATAGTATACACTTTCGTATTTTGAGTTTTTTGTCCATTTTGAATTTTTGTGATAATTTAATGAATTCACTTTTGCGTAATAGTATACACTTTCGTATATTGAGTTTTTTGTTCATTTTGAATTTTTGTGCTAATTGAATAAATTCACTTTTGCGTAATAGTATACACTGTCGTATTTTGAGTTTTTTGTCCATTTTGAATTTTTGTGATAATTGAATGAATTCACTTTTGCGTAATAGTATACACTGTCGTATTTTGAGTTTTTTGTCCATTTTGAATTTTTGTGATAATTGAATAAATTCACTTTTGCGTAATAGTATACACTGTCGTATTTTGAGTTTTTTGTCCATTTAAAATTTTTGTGATTATTGAATGAATTCACTTTTGCGTAATAGTATACACTGTCGTATTTTGAGTTTTTTGTCCATTTAAAATTTTTGTGATAATTGAATAAATTCACTTTTGCGTAATAGTATACACTGTCGTATTTTGAGTTTTTTGTCCATTTAAAATTTTTGTGATTATTGAATGAATTCACTTTTGCGTAATAGTATACACTGTCGTATTTTGAGTTTTTTTTTCAAATTCAATTTTTGTGCTAATTGAATGAATTCACTTTTGCGTAATAGTATACACTGTCGTATATTGAGTTTTTTGTTCATTTTGAATTTTTGTGATAATTGAATGAATTCACTTTTGCGTAATAGTATACACTGTCGTATTTTGAGTTTTTTTTTCAAATTCAATTTTTGTGCTAATTGAATGAATTCACTTTTGCGTAATAGTATACACTGTCGTATATTGAGTTTTTTGTTCATTTTGAATTTTTGTGCTAATTGAATAAATTCACTTTTGCGTAATAGTATACACTGTCGTATTTTGAGTTTTTTGTTCATTTTGAATTTTTGTGATAATTGAATGAATTCACTTTTGCGTAATAGTATACACTGTCGTATTTTGAGTTTTTTGTCCATTTTGAATTTTTGTGATAATTGAATAAATTCACTTTTGCGTAATAGTATACACTGTCGTATTTTGAGTTTTTTGTCCATTTAAAATTTTTGTGATTATTGAATGAATTCACTTTTGCGTAATAGTATACACTGTCGTATTTTGAGTTTTTTGTCCATTTAAAATTTTTGTGATAATTGAATAAATTCACTTTTGCGTAATAGTATACACTGTCGTATTTTGAGTTTTTTGTCCATTTAAAATTTTTGTGATTATTGAATGAATTCACTTTTGCGTAATAGTATACACTGTCGTATTTTGAGTTTTTTTTTCAAATTCAATTTTTGTGCTAATTGAATGAATTCACTTTTGCGTAATAGTATACACTGTCGTATTCTGAGTTTTTTGTCCATTTTGAATTTTTGTGATAATTGAATGAATTCACTTTTGCGTAATAGTATACACTTTCGTATATTGAGTTTTTGTTCATTTTGAATTTGTGATAATTCAATGAATTCACTTTTTTGCGTAATAGTATACACTGTCGTATTTAGAGTTTTTTGTCCATTTTGAATTTTTGTGATAATTGAATGAATTCACTTTTGCGTAATAGTATACACTGTCGTATTTTGAGTTTTTTGTCCATTTTGAATTTTTGTGATAATTGAATGAATTCACTTTTGCGTAATAGTATACACTTTCGTATATTGAGTTTTTGTTCATTTTGAATTTGTGATAATTCAATGAATTCACTTTTTTGCGTAATAGTAACCACTGTCGTATTTAGAGTTTTTTGTCCATTTTGAATTTTTGTGATAATTGAATGAATTCACTTTTGCGTAATAGTATACACTTTCGTATATTGAGTTTTTGTTCATTTTGAATTTGTGATAATTCAATGAATTCACTTTTTTGCGTAATAGTATACACTGTCGTATTTTGAGTTTTTTGTCCATTTTGAATTTTTGTGATAATTGAATTAATTCACTTTTGCGTAATAGTATACACTTTCGTATATTGAGTTTTTGTTCATTTTGAATTTGTGATAATTCAATGAATTCACTTTTTTGCGTAATAGTATACACTGTCGTATTTTGAGTTTTTTGTCCATTTTGAATTTTTGTGATAATTGAATGAATTCACTTTTGCGTAATAGTATACACTGTCGTATTTAGAGTTTTTTGTCCATTTTGAATTTTTGTGATAATTGAATGAATTCACTTTTGCGTAATAGTATACACTGTCGTATTTTGAGTTTTTTGTCCATTTTGAATTTTTGTGATAATTGAATAAATTCAATTTTACGTAATAGTATACACTGTCGTATTTTGAGTTTTTTGTCCATTTTGAATTTTTGTGATAATTGAATGAATTCACTTTTGCGTAATAGTATACACTGTCGTATATTGAGGTTTTTTTCAAATTCAATTTTTGTGATAATTGAATGAATTCACTTTTGCGTAATAGTATACACTGTCGTATTTAGAGTTTTTTGTCCATTTTGAATTTTTGTGATAATTGAATGAATTCACTTTTGCGTAATAGTATACACTGTCGTATTTTGAGTTTTTTGTCCATTTTGAATTTTTGTGATAATTGAATAAATTCAATTTTACGTAATAGTATACACTGTCGTATTTTGAGTTTTTTGTCCATTTTGAATTTTTGTGATAATTGAATGAATTCACTTTTGCGTAATAGTATACACTGTCGTATTTTGAGTTTTTTGTCCATTTTGAATTTTTGTGCTAATTGGATGAATTCACTTTTGCGTAATAGTATACACTGTCGTATTTTGAGTTTTTTACCCATTTTGAATTTTTGTGATAATTGAATGAATTCACTTTTGCGTAATAGTATACACTGTCGTATATTGAGTTTTTTGTCCATTTTGAATTTTTGTGATAATTGAATAAATTCAATTTTACGTAATAGTATACACTGTCGTATTTTGAGTTTTTTGTCCATTTTGAATTTTTGTGATAATTGAATAAATTCAATTTTACGTAATAGTATACACTGTCGTATATTGAGTTTTTTGTCCATTTTAAATTTTTGTGATAATTGAATAAATTCACTTTTGCGTAATAGTATACACTGTCGTATTTTGAGTTTTTTGTCCATTTTGAATTTTTGTGATAATTGAATGAATTCACTTTTGCGTAATAGTATACACTGTCGTATATTGAGTTTTTTGTCCATTTTAAATTTTTGTGATAATTGAATAAATTCACTTTTGCGTAATAGTACACACTGTCGTATTTTGAGTTTTTTGTCCATTTTTAATTTGTGTGATAATTGAATAAATTCAATTTTTCGTAATAGTATACACTGTCGTATTTTGAGTTTTTTGTCCATTTTGAATTTTTGTGATAATTGAATGAATTCACTTTTGCGTAATAGTATACACTGTCGTATATTGAGTTTTTTGTCCATTTTAAATTTTTGTGATAATTGAATAAATTCACTTTTGCGTAATAGTACACACTGTCGTATTTTGAGTTTTTTGTCCATTTTTAATTTGTGTGATAATTGAATAAATTCAATTTTGCGTAATAGTATACACTGTCGTATTTTGAGTTTTTTGTCCATTTTGAATTTTTGTGATAATTGAATGAATTCACTTTTGCGTAATAGTATACACTGTCGTATTTTGAGTTTTTTGTCCATTTTGAATTTTTGTGATAATTGAATGAATTCACTTTTGCGTAATAGTATACACTGTCGTATATTGAGTTTTTTGTCCATTTTAAATTTTTGTGATAATTGAATAAATTCACTTTTGCGTAATAGTACACACTGTCGTATTTTGAGTTTTTTGTCCATTTTTAATTTGTGTGATAATTGAATAAATTCAATTTTGCGTAATAGTATACACTGTCGTATTTTGAGTTTTTTGTCCATTTTGAATTTTTGTGATAATTGAATGAATTCACTTTTGCGTAATAGTATACACTGTCGTATTTTGAGTTTTTTGTCCATTTTGAATTTTTTTGATAATTGAATAAATTCACTTTTGCGTAATAGTATACACTGTCGTATTTTGAGTTTTTTGTCCATTTTTAATTTTTGTGATAATTGAATGAATTCACTTTTGCGTAATAGTATACACTGTAGTATATTGAGTTTTTTTTTCAAATTCAATTTTTGTGATAATTGAATAAATTCACTTTTGCGTAATAGTATACACTGTCGTATATTGAGTTTTTTTTTCAAATTCAATTTTTGTGATAATTGAATGAATTCAATTTTGCGTAATAGTATACACTGTCGTATTTTGAGTTTTTTGTCCATTTTGAATTTTTGTGATAATTGAATAAATTCACTTTTGCGTAATAGTATACACTGTCGTATATTGAGTTTTTTGTCCATTTTGAATTTTTGTGATAATTGAATGAATTCACTTTTGCGTAATAGTATACACTGTCGTATTTTGAGTTTTTTGTCCATTTTGAATTTTTTTGATAATTGAATAAATTCACTTTTGCGTAATAGTATACACTTTCGTATTTTGAGTTTTTTGTCCATTTTTAATTTTTGTGATAATTGAATGAATTCACTTTTGCGTAATAGTATACACTGTCGTATTTGGAGTTTTTTTTTCAAATTCAATTTTTGTGATAATTGAATAAATTCACTTTTGCGTAATAGTATACACTGTCGTATATTGAGTTTTTTTTTCAAATTCAATTTTTGTGATAATTGAATGAATTCACTTTTGCGTAATAGTATACACTGTCGTATATTGAGTTTTGTCCATTTTGAATTTTTGTAATAATTGAATGAATTCACTTTTACGTAATAGTATACACTGTCGTATATTGAGTTTTTTGTCCATTTAAAATTTTTGTGATAATTGAATGAATTCACTTTTGCGTAATAGTATACACTGTCGTATTTTGAGTTTTGTCCATTTTGAATTTGTGATAATTGAATGAATTCACTTTTGCGTAATAGTATACACTGTCGTATATTGAGTTTTGTCCATTTAAAATTGTGATAATTGAATGAATTCACTTTTGCGTAATAGTATACACTGTCGTATATTGAGTTTTTTGTCCATTTTGAATTTTTGTGATAATTCAATGAATTCACTTTTTTGCGTAATAGTATACACTGTCGTATTTTGAGTTTTTTGTCCATTTTTAATTTTTGTGATAATTGAATAAATTCACTTTTGCGTTATAGTATACACTTTCGTATTTTGAGTTTTTTGTCCATTTTGAATTTTTGTGATAATTTAATGAATTCACTTTTGCGTAATAGTATACACTTTCGTATATTGAGTTTTTTGTTCATTTTGAATTTGTGATAATTGAATGAATTCACTTTTGCGTAATAGTATACACTTTCGTATATTGAGTTTTTTGTCCATTTTGAATTTTTGTGATAATTGAATGAATTCACTTTTGCGTAATAGTATACACTGTCGTATTTTGAGTTTTTTGTCCATTTTGAATTTTTGTGATAATTGAATGAATTCACTTTTGCGTAATAGTATACACTGTCGTATATTGAGTTTTTTTTTCAAATTCAATTTTTGTGATAATTGAATGAATTCACTTTTGCGTAATAGTATACACTGTCGTATTTTAAATTTTTTTTCAAATTCAATTTTTGTGATAATTGAATGAATTCACTTTTGCGTAATAGTATACACTTTCGTATATTGAGTTTTTGTTCATTTTGAATTTGTGATAATTCAATGAATTCACTTTTTTGCGTAATAGTATACACTGTCGTATTTTGAGTTTTTTGTCCATTTTGAATTTTTGTGATAATTGAATGAATTCACTTTTGCGTAATAGTATACACTTTCGTATATTGAGTTTTTTGTCCATTTTGAATTTTTGTGATAATTGAATGAATTCACTTTTGCGTAATAGTATACACTGTCGTATTTTGAGTTTTTTGTCCATTTTGAATTTTTGTGATAATTGAATGAATTCACTTTTGCGTAATAGTATACACTGTCGTATATTGAGTTTTTTTTTCAAATTCAATTTTTGTGATAATTGAATGAATTCACTTTTGCGTAATAGTATACACTGTCGTATTTTAAATTTTTTTTCAAATTCAATTTTTGTGATAATTGAATGAATTCACTTTTGCGTAATAGTATACACTTTCGTATATTGAGTTTTTGTTCATTTTGAATTTGTGATAATTCAATGAATTCACTTTTTTGCGTAATAGTATACACTGTCGTATTTTGAATTTTTTGTCCATTTTGAATTTTTGTGATAATTGAATGAATTCACTTTTGCGTAATAGTATACACTGTCGTATTTTGAGTTTTTTGTCCATTTTTAATTTTTGTGCTAATTGAATGAATTCACTTTTGCGTAATAGTATACACTGTCGTATTTTGAGTTTTTTGTCCATTTTGAATTTTTGTGATAATTGAATGAATTCACTTTTGCGTAATAGTATACACTGTCGTATATTGAGTTTTGTCCATTTTGAATTTTTGTGATAATTGAATGAATTCACTTTTGCGTAATAGTATACACTGTCGTATTTTGAGTTTTTTTTTCTAATTCAATTTTTGTGCTAATTGAATGAATTCACTTTTGCGTAATAGTATACACTGTCGTATTTTGAGTTTTTTGTCCATTTTGAATTTTTGTGATAATTGAATGAATTCACTTTTGCGTAATAGTATACATTGTCGTATTTTGAGTTTTTTGTCCATTTTAAATTTTTGTGATAATTGAATGAATTCACTTTTGCGTAATAGTATACACTGTCGTATTGAGTTTTTTGTCCATTTTGAATTTTTGTGATAATTGAATGAATTCACTTTTGCGTAATAGTATACACTGTCGTATTTTGAGTTTTTTGTCCATTTTGAATTTTTGTGATAATTGAATAAATTCACTTTTGCGTAATAGTATACACTGTCGTATATTGAGTTTTGTCCATTTTGAATTTTTGTGATAATTGAATGAATTCACTTTTGCGTAATAGTATACACTGTCGTATATTGAGTTTTGTCCATTTTGAATTTTTGTGATAATTGAATGAATTCACTTTTGCGTAATAGTATACACTGTCGTATATTGAGTTGTCCATTTTGAATTTTTGTGATAATTGAATGAATTCACTTTTGCGTAATAGTATACACTGTCGTATATTGAGTTTTGTCCATTTTGAATTTTTGTGATAATTGAATGAATTCACTTTTGCGTAATAGTATACACTGTCGTATTTTGAGTTTTTTTTTCTAATTCAATTTTTGTGCTAATTGAATGAATTCACTTTTGCGTAATAGTATACACTGTCGTATTTTGAGTTTTTTGTCCATTTTGAATTTTTGTGATAATTGAATGAATTCACTTTTGCGTAATAGTATACATTGTCGTATTTTGAGTTTTTTGTCCATTTTAAATTTTTGTGATAATTGAATGAATTCACTTTTGCGTAATAGTATACACTGTCGTATTGAGTTTTTTGTCCATTTTGAATTTTTGTGATAATTGAATGAATTCACTTTTGCGTAATAGTATACACTGTCGTATTTTGAGTTTTTTGTCCATTTTGAATTTTTGTGATAATTGAATGAATTCACTTTTGCGTAATAGTATACACTGTCGTATATTGAGTTTTTTGTCCATTTTGAATTTTTGTGATAATTCAATGAATTCACTTTTTTGCGTAATAGTATACACTGTCGTATTTTGAGTTTTTTGTCCATTTTGAATTTTTGTGATAATTGAATGAATTCACTTTTGCGTAATAGTATACACTTTCGTATTTTGAGTTTTTTGTCCATTTTGAATTTTTGTGATAATTGAATGAATTCACTTTTGCGTAATAGTACACACTGTCGTATATTGAGTTTTTTGTCCATTTTGAATTTTTGTGATAATTGAATGAATTCACTTTTGCGTAATAGTATACACTGTTGTATTTTGAGTTTTTTGTCCATTTTTAATTTTTGTGATAATTGAATAAATTCACTTTTGCGTTATAGTATACACTTTCGTATTTTGAGTTTTTTGTCCATTTTGAATTTTTGTGATAATTTAATGAATTCACTTTTGCGTAATAGTATACACTTTCGTATATTGAGTTTTTTGTTCATTTTGAATTTTTGTGATAATTGAATGAATTCACTTTTGCGTAATAGTATACACTTTCGTATATTGAGTTTTTTGTCCATTTTGAATTTTTGTGATAATTGAATGAATTCACTTTTGCGTAATAGTATACACTGTCGTATTTTGAGTTTTTTGTCCATTTTGAATTTTTGTGATAATTGAATGAATTCACTTTTGCGTAATAGTATACACTGTCGTATATTGAGTTTTTTTTTCAAATTCAATTTTTGTGATAATTGAATGAATTCACTTTTGCGTAATAGTATACACTGTCGTATTTTAAATTTTTTTTCAAATTCAATTTTTGTGATAATTGAATGAATTCACTTTTGCGTAATAGTATACACTTTCGTATATTGAGTTTTTGTTCATTTTGAATTTGTGATAATTCAATGAATTCACTTTTGCGTAATAGTATACACTGTCGTATTTTGAGTTTTTTGTCCATTTTGAATTTTTGTGATAATTGAATGAATTCACTTTTGCGTAATAGTATACACTGTCGTATTTTGAGTTTTTTGTCCATTTTTAATTTTTGTGCTAATTGAATGAATTCACTTTTGCGTAATAGTATACACTGTCGTATTTTGAGTTTTTTGTCCATTTTGAATTTTTGTGATAATTGAATGAATTCACTTTTGCGTAATAGTATACACTGTCGTATATTGAGTTTTGTCCATTTTGAATTTTTGTGATAATTGAATGAATTCACTTTTGCGTAATAGTATACACTGTCGTATTTTGAGTTTTTTTTTCTAATTCAATTTTTGTGCTAATTGAATGAATTCACTTTTGCGTAATAGTATACACTGTCGTATTTTGAGTTTTTTGTCCATTTTGAATTTTTGTGATAATTGAATGAATTCACTTTTGCGTAATAGTATACATTGTCGTATTTTGAGTTTTTTGTCCATTTTAAATTTTTGTGATAATTGAATGAATTCACTTTTGCGTAATAGTATACACTGTCGTATTGAGTTTTTTGTCCATTTTGAATTTTTGTGATAATTGAATGAATTCACTTTTGCGTAATAGTATACACTGTCGTATTTTGAGTTTTTTGTCCATTTTGAATTTTTGTGATAATTGAATAAATTCACTTTTGCGTAATAGTATACACTGTCGTATATTGAGTTTTGTCCATTTTGAATTTTTGTGATAATTGAATGAATTCACTTTTGCGTAATAGTATACACTGTCGTATATTGAGTTTTGTCCATTTTGAATTTTTGTGATAATTGAATGAATTCACTTTTGCGTAATAGTATACACTGTCGTATATTGAGTTGTCCATTTTGAATTTTTGTGATAATTGAATGAATTCACTTTTGCGTAATAGTATACACTGTCGTATATTGAGTTTTGTCCATTTTGAATTTTTGTGATAATTGAATGAATTCACTTTTGCGTAATAGTATACACTGTCGTATTTTGAGTTTTTTTTTCTAATTCAATTTTTGTGCTAATTGAATGAATTCACTTTTGCGTAATAGTATACACTGTCGTATTTTGAGTTTTTTGTCCATTTTGAATTTTTGTGATAATTGAATGAATTCACTTTTGCGTAATAGTATACATTGTCGTATTTTGAGTTTTTTGTCCATTTTAAATTTTTGTGATAATTGAATGAATTCACTTTTGCGTAATAGTATACACTGTCGTATTGAGTTTTTTGTCCATTTTGAATTTTTGTGATAATTGAATGAATTCACTTTTGCGTAATAGTATACACTGTCGTATTTTGAGTTTTTTGTCCATTTTGAATTTTTGTGATAATTGAATGAATTCACTTTTGCGTAATAGTATACACTGTCGTATATTGAGTTTTTTGTCCATTTTGAATTTTTGTGATAATTCAATGAATTCACTTTTTTGCGTAATAGTATACACTGTCGTATTTTGAGTTTTTTGTCCATTTTGAATTTTTGTGATAATTGAATGAATTCACTTTTGCGTAATAGTATACACTTTCGTATTTTGAGTTTTTTGTCCATTTTGAATTTTTGTGATAATTGAATGAATTCACTTTTGCGTAATAGTACACACTGTCGTATATTGAGTTTTTTGTCCATTTTGAATTTTTGTGATAATTGAATGAATTCACTTTTGCGTAATAGTATACACTGTTGTATTTTGAGTTTTTTGTCCATTTTTAATTTTTGTGATAATTGAATAAATTCACTTTTGCGTTATAGTATACACTTTCGTATTTTGAGTTTTTTGTCCATTTTGAATTTTTGTGATAATTTAATGAATTCAATTTTGCGTAATAGTATACACTTTCGTATATTGAGTTTTTTGTTCATTTTGAATTTTTGTGATAATTGAATGAATTCACTTTTGCGTAATAGTATACACTTTCGTATATTGAGTTTTTTGTCCATTTTGAATTTTTGTGATAATTGAATGAATTCACTTTTGCGTAATAGTATACACTGTCGTATTTTGAGTTTTTTGTCCATTTTGAATTTTTGTGATAATTGAATGAATTCACTTTTGCGTAATAGTATACACTGTCGTATATTGAGTTTTTTTTTCAAATTCAATTTTTGTGATAATTGAATGAATTCACTTTTGCGTAATAGTATACACTGTCGTATTTTAAATTTTTTTTCAAATTCAATTTTTGTGATAATTGAATGAATTCACTTTTGCGTAATAGTATACACTTTCGTATATTGAGTTTTTGTTCATTTTGAATTTGTGATAATTCAATGAATTCACTTTTGCGTAATAGTATACACTGTCGTATTTTGAGTTTTTTGTCCATTTTGAATTTTTGTGATAATTGAATGAATTCACTTTTGCGTAATAGTATACACTGTCGTATTTTGAGTTTTTTGTCCATTTTTAATTTTTGTGCTAATTGAATGAATTCACTTTTGCGTAATAGTATACACTGTCGTATTTTGAGTTTTTTGTCCATTTTGAATTTTTGTGATAATTGAATGAATTCACTTTTGCGTAATAGTATACACTGTCGTATATTGAGTTTTGTCCATTTTGAATTTTTGTGATAATTGAATGAATTCACTTTTGCGTAATAGTATACACTGTCGTATTTTGAGTTTTTTTTTCTAATTCAATTTTTGTGCTAATTGAATGAATTCACTTTTGCGTTATAGTATACACTTTCGTATTTTGAGTTTTTTGTCCATTTTGAATTTTTGTGATAATTTAATGAATTCACTTTTGCGTAATAGTATACACTTTCGTATATTGAGTTTTTTGTTCATTTTGAATTTTTGTGATAATTGAATGAATTCACTTTTGCGTAATAGTATACACTTTCGTATATTGAGTTTTTTGTCCATTTTGAATTTTTGTGATAATTGAATGAATTCACTTTTGCGTAATAGTATACACTGTCGTATTTTGAGTTTTTTGTCCATTTTGAATTTTTGTGATAATTGAATGAATTCACTTTTGCGTAATAGTATACACTGTCGTATTTTGAGTTTTTTGTCCATTTTGAATTTTTGTGATAATTGAATGAATTCACTTTTGCGTAATAGTATACACTGTCGTATATTGAGTTTTTTTTTCAAATTCAATTTTTGTGATAATTGAATGAATTCACTTTTGCGTAATAGTATACACTGTCGTATTTTAAATTTTTTTTCAAATTCAATTTTTGTGATAATTGAATGAATTCACTTTTGCGTAATAGTATACACTTTCGTATATTGAGTTTTTGTTCATTTTGAATTTGTGATAATTCAATGAATTCACTTTTGCGTAATAGTATACACTGTCGTATTTTGAGTTTTTTGTCCATTTTGAATTTTTGTGATAATTGAATGAATTCACTTTTGCGTAATAGTATACACTGTCGTATTTTGAGTTTTTTGTCCATTTTTAATTTTTGTGCTAATTGAATGAATTCACTTTTGCGTAATAGTATACACTGTCGTATTTTGAGTTTTTTGTCCATTTTGAATTTTTGTGATAATTGAATGAATTCACTTTTGCGTAATAGTATACACTGTCGTATATTGAGTTTTGTCCATTTTGAATTTTTGTGATAATTGAATGAATTCACTTTTGCGTAATAGTATACACTGTCGTATTTTGAGTTTTTTTTTCTAATTCAATTTTTGTGCTAATTGAATGAATTCACTTTTGCGTAATAGTATACACTGTCGTATTTTGAGTTTTTTGTCCATTTTGAATTTTTGTGATAATTGAATGAATTCACTTTTGCGTAATAGTATACATTGTCGTATTTTGAGTTTTTTGTCCATTTTAAATTTTTGTGATAATTGAATGAATTCACTTTTGCGTAATAGTATACACTGTCGTATTGAGTTTTTTGTCCATTTTGAATTTTTGTGATAATTGAATGAATTCACTTTTGCGTAATAGTATACACTGTCGTATTTTGAGTTTTTTGTCCATTTTGAATTTTTGTGATAATTGAATAAATTCACTTTTGCGTAATAGTATACACTGTCGTATATTGAGTTTTGTCCATTTTGAATTTTTGTGATAATTGAATGAATTCACTTTTGCGTAATAGTATACACTGTCGTATATTGAGTTTTGTCCATTTTGAATTTTTGTTATAATTGAATGAATTCACTTTTGCGTAATAGTATACACTGTCGTATTTTGAGTTTTTTGTCCATTTTGAATTTTTGTGATAATTGAATGAATTCACTTTTGCGTAATAGTATACACTGTCGTATTTTGAGTTTTTTGTCCATTTTTAATTTTTGTGCTAATTGAATGAATTCACTTTTGCGTAATAGTATACACTGTCGTATTTTGAGTTTTTTGTCCATTTTGAATTTTTGTGATAATTGAATGAATTCACTTTTGCGTAATAGTATACACTGTCGTATATTGAGTTTTGTCCATTTTGAATTTTTGTGATAATTGAATGAATTCACTTTTGCGTAATAGTATACACTGTCGTATTTTGAGTTTTTTTTTCTAATTCAATTTTTGTGCTAATTGAATGAATTCACTTTTGCGTAATAGTATACACTGTCGTATTTTGAGTTTTTTGTCCATTTTGAATTTTTGTGATAATTGAATGAATTCACTTTTGCGTAATAGTATACATTGTCGTATTTTGAGTTTTTTGTCCATTTTAAATTTTTGTGATAATTGAATGAATTCACTTTTGCGTAATAGTATACACTGTCGTATTGAGTTTTTTGTCCATTTTGAATTTTTGTGATAATTGAATGAATTCACTTTTGCGTAATAGTATACACTGTCGTATTTTGAGTTTTTTGTCCATTTTGAATTTTTGTGATAATTGAATAAATTCACTTTTGCGTAATAGTATACACTGTCGTATATTGAGTTTTGTCCATTTTGAATTTTTGTGATAATTGAATGAATTCACTTTTGCGTAATAGTATACACTGTCGTATATTGAGTTTTGTCCATTTTGAATTTTTGTGATAATTGAATGAATTCACTTTTGCGTAATAGTATACACTGTCGTATATTGAGTTGTCCATTTTGAATTTTTGTGATAATTGAATGAATTCACTTTTGCGTAATAGTATACACTGTCGTATATTGAGTTTTGTCCATTTTGAATTTTTGTGATAATTGAATGAATTCACTTTTGCGTAATAGTATACACTGTCGTATTTTGAGTTTTTTTTTCTAATTCAATTTTTGTGCTAATTGAATGAATTCACTTTTGCGTAATAGTATACACTGTCGTATTTTGAGTTTTTTGTCCATTTTGAATTTTTGTGATAATTGAATGAATTCACTTTTGCGTAATAGTATACATTGTCGTATTTTGAGTTTTTTGTCCATTTTAAATTTTTGTGATAATTGAATGAATTCACTTTTGCGTAATAGTATACACTGTCGTATTGAGTTTTTTGTCCATTTTGAATTTTTGTGATAATTGAATGAATTCACTTTTGCGTAATAGTATACACTGTCGTATTTTGAGTTTTTTGTCCATTTTGAATTTTTGTGATAATTGAATGAATTCACTTTTGCGTAATAGTATACACTGTCGTATATTGAGTTTTTTGTCCATTTTGAATTTTTGTGATAATTCAATGAATTCACTTTTTTGCGTAATAGTATACACTGTCGTATTTTGAGTTTTTTGTCCATTTTGAATTTTTGTGATAATTGAATGAATTCACTTTTGCGTAATAGTATACACTTTCGTATTTTGAGTTTTTTGTCCATTTTGAATTTTTGTGATAATTGAATGAATTCACTTTTGCGTAATAGTACACACTGTCGTATATTGAGTTTTTTGTCCATTTTGAATTTTTGTGATAATTGAATGAATTCACTTTTGCGTAATAGTATACACTGTTGTATTTTGAGTTTTTTGTCCATTTTTAATTTTTGTGATAATTGAATAAATTCACTTTTGCGTTATAGTATACACTTTCGTATTTTGAGTTTTTTGTCCATTTTGAATTTTTGTGATAATTTAATGAATTCACTTTTGCGTAATAGTATACACTTTCGTATATTGAGTTTTTTGTTCATTTTGAATTTTTGTGATAATTGAATGAATTCACTTTTGCGTAATAGTATACACTTTCGTATATTGAGTTTTTTGTCCATTTTGAATTTTTGTGATAATTGAATGAATTCACTTTTGCGTAATAGTATACACTGTCGTATTTTGAGTTTTTTGTCCATTTTGAATTTTTGTGATAATTGAATGAATTCACTTTTGCGTAATAGTATACACTGTCGTATATTGAGTTTTTTTTTCAAATTCAATTTTTGTGATAATTGAATGAATTCACTTTTGCGTAATAGTATACACTGTCGTATTTTAAATTTTTTTTCAAATTCAATTTTTGTGATAATTGAATGAATTCACTTTTGCGTAATAGTATACACTTTCGTATATTGAGTTTTTGTTCATTTTGAATTTGTGATAATTCAATGAATTCACTTTTGCGTAATAGTATACACTGTCGTATTTTGAGTTTTTTGTCCATTTTGAATTTTTGTGATAATTGAATGAATTCACTTTTGCGTAATAGTATACACTGTCGTATTTTGAGTTTTTTGTCCATTTTTAATTTTTGTGCTAATTGAATGAATTCACTTTTGCGTAATAGTATACACTGTCGTATTTTGAGTTTTTTGTCCATTTTGAATTTTTGTGATAATTGAATGAATTCACTTTTGCGTAATAGTATACACTGTCGTATATTGAGTTTTGTCCATTTTGAATTTTTGTGATAATTGAATGAATTCACTTTTGCGTAATAGTATACACTGTCGTATTTTGAGTTTTTTTTTCTAATTCAATTTTTGTGCTAATTGAATGAATTCACTTTTGCGTAATAGTATACACTGTCGTATTTTGAGTTTTTTGTCCATTTTGAATTTTTGTGATAATTGAATGAATTCACTTTTGCGTAATAGTATACATTGTCGTATTTTGAGTTTTTTGTCCATTTTAAATTTTTGTGATAATTGAATGAATTCACTTTTGCGTAATAGTATACACTGTCGTATTGAGTTTTTTGTCCATTTTGAATTTTTGTGATAATTGAATGAATTCACTTTTGCGTAATAGTATACACTGTCGTATTTTGAGTTTTTTGTCCATTTTGAATTTTTGTGATAATTGAATAAATTCACTTTTGCGTAATAGTATACACTGTCGTATATTGAGTTTTGTCCATTTTGAATTTTTGTGATAATTGAATGAATTCACTTTTGCGTAATAGTATACACTGTCGTATATTGAGTTTTGTCCATTTTGAATTTTTGTGATAATTGAATGAATTCACTTTTGCGTAATAGTATACACTGTCGTATATTGAGTTGTCCATTTTGAATTTTTGTGATAATTGAATGAATTCACTTTTGCGTAATAGTATACACTGTCGTATATTGAGTTTTGTCCATTTTGAATTTTTGTGATAATTGAATGAATTCACTTTTGCGTAATAGTATACACTGTCGTATTTTGAGTTTTTTTTTCTAATTCAATTTTTGTGCTAATTGAATGAATTCACTTTTGCGTAATAGTATACACTGTCGTATTTTGAGTTTTTTGTCCATTTTGAATTTTTGTGATAATTGAATGAATTCACTTTTGCGTAATAGTATACATTGTCGTATTTTGAGTTTTTTGTCCATTTTAAATTTTTGTGATAATTGAATGAATTCACTTTTGCGTAATAGTATACACTTTCGTATTTTGAGTTTTTTGTCCATTTTAAATTTTTGTGATAATTGAATGAATTCACTTTTGCGTAATAGTATACACTGTCGTATTTTGAGTTTTTTGTCCATTTTGAATTTTTGTGATAATTGAATGAATTCACTTTTGCGTAATAGTATACATTGTCGTATTTTGAGTTTTTTGTCCATTTTAAATTTTTGTGATAATTGAATGAATTCACTTTTGCGTAATAGTATACACTTTCGTATTTTGAGTTTTTTGTCCATTTTAAATTTTTGTGATAATTGAATGAATTCACTTTTGCGTAATAGTATACACTGTCGTATTGAGTTTTTTGTCCATTTTGAATTTTTGTGATAATTGAATGAATTCACTTTTGCGTAATAGTATACACTGTCGTATTGAGTTTTTTGTCCATTTTGAATTTTTGTGATAATTGAATGAATTCACTTTTGCGTAATAGTATACACTGTCGTATTTTGAGTTTTTTGTCCATTTTGAATTTTTGTGATAATTGAATGAATTCACTTTTGCGTAATAGTATACACTGTCGTATATTGAGTTTTTTGTCCATTTTGAATTTTTGTGATAATTCAATGAATTCACTTTTTTGCGTAATAGTATACACTGTCGTATTTTGAGTTTTTTGTCCATTTTGAATTTTTGTGATAATTGAATGAATTCACTTTTGCGTAATAGTATACACTTTCGTATTTTGAGTTTTTTGTCCATTTTGAATTTTTGTGATAATTGAATGAATTCACTTTTGCGTAATAGTACACACTGTCGTATATTGAGTTTTTTGTCCATTTTGAATTTTTGTGATAATTGAATGAATTCACTTTTGCGTAATAGTATACACTGTCGTATTTTGAGTTTTTTGTCCATTTTTAATTTTTGTGATAATTGAATAAATTCACTTTTGCGTTATAGTATACACTTTCGTATTTTGAGTTTTTTGTCCATTTTGAATTTTTGTGATAATTTAATGAATTCACTTTTGCGTAATAGTATACACTTTCGTATATTGAGTTTTTTGTTCATTTTGAATTTTTGTGATAATTGAATGAATTCACTTTTGCGTAATAGTATACACTTTCGTATATTGAGTTTTTTGTCCATTTTGAATTTTTGTGATAATTGAATGAATTCACTTTTGCGTAATAGTATACACTGTCGTATTTTGAGTTTTTTGTCCATTTTGAATTTTTGTGATAATTGAATGAATTCACTTTTGCGTAATAGTATACACTGTCGTATATTGAGTTTTTTTTTCAAATTCAATTTTTGTGATAATTGAATGAATTCACTTTTGCGTAATAGTATACACTGTCGTATTTTAAATTTTTTTTCAAATTCAATTTTTGTGATAATTGAATGAATTCACTTTTGCGTAATAGTATACACTTTCGTATATTGAGTTTTTGTTCATTTTGAATTTGTGATAATTCAATGAATTCACTTTTGCGTAATAGTATACACTGTCGTATTTTGAGTTTTTTGTCCATTTTGAATTTTTGTGATAATTGAATGAATTCACTTTTGCGTAATAGTATACACTGTCGTATTTTGAGTTTTTTGTCCATTTTTAATTTTTGTGCTAATTGAATGAATTCACTTTTGCGTAATAGTATACACTGTCGTATTTTGAGTTTTTTGTCCATTTTGAATTTTTGTGATAATTGAATGAATTCACTTTTGCGTAATAGTATACACTGTCGTATATTGAGTTTTGTCCATTTTGAATTTTTGTGATAATTGAATGAATTCACTTTTGCGTAATAGTATACACTGTCGTATTTTGAGTTTTTTTTTCTAATTCAATTTTTGTGCTAATTGAATGAATTCACTTTTGCGTAATAGTATACACTGTCGTATTTTGAGTTTTTTGTCCATTTTGAATTTTTGTGATAATTGAATGAATTCACTTTTGCGTAATAGTATACACTGTCGTATTTTGAGTTTTTTGTCCATTTTGAATTTTTGTGATAATTGAATAAATTCACTTTTGCGTAATAGTATACACTGTCGTATTTTGAGTTTTGTCCATTTTGAATTTTTGTGATAATTGAATGAATTCACTTTTGCGTAATAGTATACACTGTCGTATATTGAGTTTTTTGTCCATTTTGAATTTTTGTGATAATTGAATAAATTCACTTTTGCGTAATAGTATACACTGTCGTATTTTGAGTTTTGTCCATTTTGAATTTTTGTGATAATTGAATGAATTCACTTTTGCGTAATAGTATACACTGTCGTATTTTGAGTTTTTTGTCCATTTTGAATTTTTGTGATAATTGAATGAATTCACTTTTGCGTAATAGTATACACTGTCGTATATTGAGTTTTGTCCATTTTGAATTTTTGTGATAATTGAATGAATTCACTTTTGCGTAATAGTATACACTGTCGTATATTGAGTTGTCCATTTTGAATTTTTGTGATAATTGAATGAATTCACTTTTGCGTAATAGTATACACTGTCGTATATTGAGTTTTGTCCATTTTGAATTTTTGTGATAATTGAATGAATTCACTTTTGCGTAATAGTATACACTGTCGTATTTTGAGTTTTTTTTTCTAATTCAATTTTTGTGATAATTGAATGAATTCACTTTTGCGTAATAGTATACACTGTCGTATTTTGAGTTTTTTGTCCATTTTGAATTTTTGTGATAATTGAATGAATTCACTTTTGCGTAATAGTATACATTGTCGTATTTTGAGTTTTTTGTCCATTTTAAATTTTTGTGATAATTGAATGAATTCACTTTTGCGTAATAGTATACACTGTCGTATTGAGTTTTTTGTCCATTTTGAATTTTTGTGATAATTGAATGAATTCACTTTTGCGTAATAGTATACACTGTCGTATTTTGAGTTTTTTGTCCATTTTGAATTTTTGTGATAATTGAATGAATTCACTTTTGCGTAATAGTATACACTGTCGTATTTTGAGTTTTTTGTCCATTTTGAATTTTTGTGATAATTGAATAAATTCACTTTTGCGTAATAGTATACACTGTCGTATTTTGAGTTTTTTGTCCATTTTGAATTTTTGTGATAATTGAATAAATTCACTTTTGCGTAATAGTATACACTGTCGTATTTTGAGTTTGTCCATTTTGAATTTGTGATAATTGAATAAATTCACTTTTGCGTAATAGTATACATTGTCGTATTTTGAGTTTTTTGTCCATTTTAAATTTTTGTGATAATTGAATGAATTCACTTTTGCGTAATAGTATACACTGTCGTATTGAGTTTTTTGTCCATTTTGAATTTTTGTGATAATTGAATGAATTCACTTTTGCGTAATAGTATACACTGTCGTATTTTGAGTTTTTTGTCCATTTTGAATTTTTGTGATAATTGAATAAATTCACTTTTGCGTAATAGTATACACTGTCGTATTTTGAGTTTTTTGTCCATTTTGAATTTTTGTGATAATTGAATGAATTCACTTTTGCGTAATAGTATACACTGTCGTATATTGAGTTTTTTGTCCATTTTAAATTTTTGTGATAATTGAATAAATTCACTTTTGTGTAATAGTATACACTGTCGTATTTTGAGTTTTTTGTCCATTTTTAATTTGTGTGATAATTGAATAAATTCAATTTTGCGTAATAGTATACACTGTCGTATTTTGAGTTTGTCCATTTTGAATTTGTGATAATTGAATAAATTCACTTTTGCGTAATAGTATACACTGTCGTATATTGAGTTTTGTCCATTTTGAATTTTTGTGATAATTGAATAAATTCACTTTTGCGTAATAGTATACACTGTCGTATTTTGAGTTTTTTACCCATTTTGAAATTTTGTGATAATTGAATGAATTCACTTTTGCGTAATAGTATACACTTTCGTATTTTGAGTTTTTTGTCCATTTTGAATTTGTGATAATTGAATAAATTCACTTTTGCGTTATAGTATACACTGTCGTATATTGAGTTTTTTGTCCATTTTGAATTTTTGTGATAATTGAATGAATTCACTTTTGCGTAATAGTATACACTGTCGTATTTTGAGTTTTTTACCCATTTTGAATTTTTGTGATAATTGAATGAATTCACTTTTGCGTAATAGTATACACTTTCGTATTTTGAGTTTTTTGTCCATTTTGAATTTGTGATAATTTAATGAATTCACTTTTGCGTAATAGTATACACTGTCGTATTTTGAGTTTTTTGTCCATTTTGAATTTGTGTGATAATTGAATGAATTCACTTTTTTGCGTAATAGTATACACTTTCGTATATTGAGTTTTTTGTTCATTTTGAATTTTTGTGCTAATTGAATGAATTCACTTTTGCGTAATAGTATACACTGTCGTATTTTGAGTTTTTTGTCCATTTTGAATTTTTGTGATAATTGAATGAATTCACTTTTGCGTAATAGTATACACTGTCGTATTTTGAGTTTTTTGTCCATTTTGAATTTTTGTGATAATTGAATGAATTCACTTTTGCGTAATAGTATACACTGTCGTATATTGAGTTTTTTGTCCATTTTGAATTTTTGTGATAATTGAATGAATTCACTTTTGCGTAATAGTATACACTGTCGTATTTTGAGTTTTTTGTCCATTTAAAATTTTTGTGATAATTGAATAAATTCACTTTTGCGTAATAGTATACACTGTCGTATTTTGAGTTTTTTGTCCATTTAAAATTTTTGTGATTATTGAATGAATTCACTTTTGCGTAATAGTATACACTGTCGTATATTGAGTTTTTGTTCATTTTGAATTTGTGATAATTCAATGAATTCACTTTTTTGCGTAATAGTATACACTGTCGTATTTTGAGTTTTTTGTCCATTTTGAATTTTTGTGATAATTGAATGAATTCACTTTTGCGTAATAGTATACACTGTCGTATTTTGAGTTTTTTTTCAAATTCAATTTTTGTGATAATTGAATGAATTCACTTTTGCGTAATAGTATACACTGTCGTATTTTGAGTTTTTTTTCAAATTCAATTTTTGTGATAATTGAATGAATTCACTTTTGCGTAATAGTATACACTGTCGTATTTTGAGTTTTTTGTCCATTTTTAATTTTTGTGCTAATTGAATGAATTCACTTTTGCGTAATAGTATACACTGTCGTATTTTGAGTTTTTTGTCCATTTTGAATTTGTGATTATTGAATGAATTCACTTTTGCGTAATAGTATACACTGTCGTATTTTGAGTTTTTTGTCCATTTAAAATTTTTGTGATAATTGAATAAATTCACTTTTGCGTAATAGTATACACTGTCGTATTTTAAATTTTTTTTCAAATTCAATTTTTGTGATAATTGAATGAATTCACTTTTGCGTAATAGTATACACTGTCGTATTTTAAGTTTTTTGTCCATTTTTAATTTTTGTGCTAATTGAATGAATTCACTTTTGCGTAATAGTATACACTGTCGTATTTTGAGTTTTTTGTCCATTTTTAATTTTTGTGCTAATTGAATGAATTCACTTTTGCGTAATAGTATACACTGTCGTATTTTGAGTTTTTTGTCCATTTTTAATTTTTGTGCTAATTGAATGAATTCACTTTTGCGTAATAGTATACACTGTCGTATTTTGAGTTTTTTGTCCATTTTTAATTTTTGTGCTAATTGAATGAATTCACTTTTGCGTAATAGTATACACTGTCGTATATTGAGTTTTGTCCATTTTGAATTTTTGTGCTAATTGAATGAATTCACTTTTGCGTAATAGTATACACTGTCGTATATTGAGTTTTGTCCATTTTGAATTTTTGTGCTAATTGAATGAATTCACTTTTGCGTAATAGTATACACTGTCGTATTTTGAGTTTTTTGTCCATTTTTAATTTTTGTGCTAATTGAATGAATTCACTTTTGCGTAATAGTATACACTGTCGTATTTTGAGTTTTGTCCATTTTGAATTTTTGTGATAATTGAATAAATTCACTTTTGCGTAATAGTATACACTGTCGTATTTTGAGTTTTTTGTCCATTTTGAATTTGTGTGATAATTGAATGAATTCACTTTTGCGTAATAGTATACACTGTCGTATTTTGAGTTTTTTTTTCAAATTCAATTTTTGTGATAATTGAATAAATTCACTTTTGCGTAATAGTATACACTGTCGTATTTTTAGTTTTTTTTCAAATTCAATTTTTGTGATAATTGAATAAATTCACTTTTGCGTAATAGTATACACTGTCGTATTTTGAGTTTTGTCCATTTTGAATTTGTGATAATTGAATAAATTCACTTTTACGTAATAGTATACACTGTCGTATTTTGAGTTTTTTTATCCATTTTGAATTTTTGTGATAATTGAATGAATTCACTTTTGCGTAATAGTATACACTGTCGTATTTGGAGTTTTTTACCCATTTTGAATTTTTGTGATAATTGAATGAATTCACTTTTGCGTAATAGTATACACTGTCGTATTGAGTTTTTTACCCATTTTGAATTTTTGTGATAATTGAATGAATTCACTTTTGCGTAATAGTATACACTGTCGTATTTTGAGTTTTTTTTTTCAAATTCAATTTTTGTGATAATTGAATAAATTCACTTTTGCGTAATAGTATACACTGTCGTATTTTGAGTTTTGTCCATTTTGAATTTGTGATAATTGAATAAATTCACTTTTACGTAATAGTACACACTGTCGTATTTTGAGTTTTTTTATCCATTTTGAATTTTTGTGATAATTGAATGAATTCACTTTTGCGTAATAGTATACACTGTCGTATTTTGAGTTTTTTTATCCATTTTGAATTTTTGTGATAATTGAATGAATTCACTTTTGCGTAATAGTATACACTGTCGTATTTTGAGTTTTTTTTTCAAATTCAATTTTTGTGATAATTGAATAAATTCACTTTTGCGTAATAGTATACACTGTCGTATTTTGAGTTTTTTTTTCAAATTCAATTTTTGTGATAATTGAATAAATTCACTTTTGCGTAATAGTATACACTGTTGTATTTTGAGTTTTTTACGCATTTTGAATTTTTGTGATAATTGAATGAATTCACTTTTGCGTAATAGTATACACTGTCGTATTTTGAGTTTTTTTATCCATTTTGAATTTGTGTGATAATTGAATGAATTCACTTTTGCGTAATAGTATACACTGTCGTATATTGAGTTTTGTCCATTTTGAATTTTTGTAATAATTGAATGAATTCACTTTTGCGTAATAGTATACACTGTCGTATTTTGAGTTTTTTTGTCCATTTTGAATTTTTGTGATAACTGAATAAATTCACTTTTGCGTAATAGTATACACTGTCGTATTTTGAGTTTGTCCATTTTGAATTTGTGTGCTAATTGAATGAATTCACTTTTGCGTAATAGTATACACTGTCGTATATTGAGTTTTGTCCATTTTGAATTTTTGTAATAATTGAATGTATTCACTTTTGCGTAATAGTATACTGTCGTATTTTGAGTTTTTTTTTCAAATTCAATTTTTGTGATAATTGAATAAATTCACTTTTGCGTAATAGTATACACTGTCGTATTTTGAGTTTTTTGTCCATTTTAATTTGTGTGATAATTGAATGAATTCACTTTTGCGTAATAGTATACACTGTCGTATATTGAGTTTTGTCCATTTTGAATTTTTGTAATAATTGAATGAATTCACTTTTGCGTAATAGTATACACTGTCGTATTTTGAGTTTTTTTTTCAAATTCAATTTTTGTGATAATTGAATAAATTCACTTTTGCGTAATAGTATACACTGTCGTATTTTTAGTTTTTTTTCAAATTCAATTTTTGTGATAATTGAATAAATTCACTTTTGCGTAATAGTATACACTGTCGTATTTTGAGTTTTTTTATCCATTTTGAATTTTTGTGATAATTGAATGAATTCACTTTTGCGTAATAGTATACACTGTCGTATTTTTAGTTTTTTTTCAAATTCAATTTTTGTGATAATTGAATAAATTCACTTTTGCGTAATAGTATACACTGTCGTATTTTGAGTTTTGTCCATTTTGAATTTGTGATAATTGAATAAATTAACTTTTGCGTAATAGTATACACTGTCGTATTTTGAGTTTTTTTATCCATTTTGAATTTTTGTGATAATTGAATGAATTCACTTTTGCGTAATAGTATACACTGTCGTATTTTGAGTTTTTTACCCATTTTGAATTTGTGTGATAATTGAATGAATTCACTTTTGCGTAATAGTATACACTGTCGTATTTTGAGTTTTTTTTTCAAATTCAATTTTTGTGATAATTGAATAAATTCACTTTTGCGTAATAGTATACACTGTCGTATTTTGAGTTTTTTGTCCATTTTGAATTTGTGTGATAATTGAATGAATTCACTTTTGCGTAATAGTATACACTGTCGTATATTGAGTTTTTTGTCCATTTTGAATTTTTGTGATAATTGAATAAATTCACTTTTGCGTAATAGTATACACTGTCGTATTTTGAGTTTTTTGTCCATTTTGAATTTGTGTGATAATTGAATGAATTCACTTTTGCGTAATAGTATACACTGTCGTATTTTGAGTTTTTTACCCATTTTGAATTTTTGTGATAATTGAATGAATTCACTTTTGCGTAATAGTATACACTGTCGTATTTTGAGTTTTTTACGCATTTTGAATTTTTGTGATAATTGAATGAATTCACTTTTGCGTAATAGTATACACTGTCGTATTTTGAGTTTTTTACGCATTTTGAATTTTTGTGATAATTGAATGAATTCACTTTTGCGTAATAGTATACACTGTCGTATTTTGAGTTTTTTTATCCATTTTGAATTTTTGTGATAATTGAATGAATTCACTTTTGCGTAATAGTATACACTGTCGTATTTTGAGTTTTGTCCATTTTGAATTTGTGATAATTGAATGAATTCACTTTTGCGTAATAGTATACACTGTCGTATTTTGAGTTTTTTGTCCATTTTGAATTTGTGTGATAATTGAATGAATTCACTTTTGCGTAATAGTATACACTGTCGTATATTGAGTTTTTTGTCCATTTTTAATTTTTGTGATAATTGAATAAATTCACTTTTGCGTAATAGTATACACTGTCGTATATTGAGTTTTTTGTCCATTTTGAATTTTTTTGATAATTGAATAAATTCACTTTTGCGTAATAGTATACACTGTCGTATTTTGAGTTTTGTCCATTTTGAATTTTTGTAATAATTGAATGAATTCACTTTTGCGTAATAGTATACACTGTCGTATTTTGAGTTTTTTTTTCAAATTCAATTTTTGTGATAATTGAATAAATTCACTTTTGCGTAATAGTATACACTGTCGTATTTTGAGTTTTTTGTCCATTTTGAATTTGTGTGATAATTGAATGAATTCACTTTTGCGTAATAGTATACACTGTCGTATTTTGAGTTTTTTTTTCAAATTCAATTTTTGTGATAATTGAATAAATTCACTTTTGCGTAATAGTATACACTGTCGTATTTTGAGTTTTTTTTTCAAATTCAATTTTTGTGATAATTGAATGAATTCACTTTTGCGTAATAGTATACACTGTTGTATTTTGAGTTTTTTACGCATTTTGAATTTTTGTGATAATTGAATGAATTCACTTTTGCGTAATAGTATACACTGTCGTATTTTGAGTTTTTTTATCCATTTTGAATTTTTGTGATAATTGAATGAATTCACTTTTGCGTAATAGTATACACTGTCGTATTTTGAGTTTTTTACCCATTTTGAATTTTTGTGATAATTGAATGAATTCACTTTTGCGTAATAGTATACACTGTCGTATTTTGAGTTTTTTTGTCCATTTTGAATTTTTGTGATAACTGAATAAATTCACTTTTGCGTAATAGTATACACTGTCGTATTTTGAGTTTTTTGTCCATTTTGAATTTGTGTGCTAATTGAATGAATTCACTTTTGCGTAATAGTATACACTGTCGTATATTGAGTTTTGTCCATTTTGAATTTTTGTAATAATTGAATGAATTCACTTTTGCGTAATAGTATACACTGTCGTATTTTGAGTTTTTTTTTCAAATTCAATTTTTGTGATAATTGAATGAATTCACTTTTGCGTAATAGTATACACTGTCGTATTTTGAGTTTTTTGTCCATTTTGAATTTGTGTGATAATTGAATGAATTCACTTTTGCGTAATAGTATACACTGTCGTATATTGAGTTTTGTCCATTTTGAATTTTTGTAATAATTGAATGAATTCACTTTTGCGTAATAGTATACACTGTCGTATTTTGAGTTTTTTTTTCAAATTCAATTTTTGTGATAATTGAATAAATTCACTTTTGCGTAATAGTATACACTGTCGTATTTTTAGTTTTTTTTCAAATTCAATTTTTGTGATAATTGAATAAATTCACTTTTGCGTAATAGTATACACTGTCGTATTTTGAGTTTTGTCCATTTTGAATTTGTGATAATTGAATAAATTCACTTTTGCGTAATAGTATACACTGTCGTATTTTGAGTTTTGTCCATTTTGAATTTGTGATAATTGAATAAATTAACTTTTGCGTAATAGTATACACTGTCGTATTTTGAGTTTTTTTATCCATTTTGAATTTTTGTGATAATTGAATGAATTCACTTTTGCGTAATAGTATACACTGTCGTATTTTGAGTTTTTTACCCATTTTGAATTTTTGTGATAATTGAATAAATTCACTTTTGCGTAATAGTATACACTGTCGTATTTTGAGTTTTTTGTCCATTTTGAATTTTTGTGATAATTGAATGAATTCACTTTTGCGTAATAGTATACACTGTCGTATTTTGAGTTTTTTGTCCATTTTTAATTTTTGTGATAATTGAATGAATTCACTTTTGCGTAATAGTATACACTGTCGTATTTTAAGTTTTTTTTTCAAATTCAATTTGTGTGATAATTGAATGAATTCACTTTTGCGTAATAGTATACACTGTCATTAACTCGGAATTACGAGTTTATATCTTATCAACTCTATAACTCGGAAAATATAAAGTCATAATTCGAATTATAAAGTCAGAGTTGTATTACCTTTTAAATGTTTTATCCCGTGGCGGAAACAAGCTTCCATAATTAATAGTGATGAAATGGATCTGTAATATGTTGTGGTATTAATAATAAGATAAGCTCATCGTGCTTACAGATATCAGATAGTCTGCTTTTTACTGTGGGGAACTAAGCTGTAGTTAGCCTGGCGTGTGTCGGTTTATCTCACTCCGAAACAGAGCCAATCGTGTGTCATTACTAAGCTTGAGAGTGCGGAGACGTTTGGTGTGTTCTGTTTCATGGGGAGGTGTCTTATTCTGCTCTACAAAGAGGAGCTTGTGTACAGATATTACTACATCAAGTCGGTCTAACCGCCCTCACGCCTCAGATTTGCATATAAACAAAAATACTTTTTCATGCAAAACAGTGCAGTCCTGTTGCTTTGTGCTCTTTAACAAACACACATTTCACACGCCAGTCAAACGGCCTAAATGAAGCTGGGGATCAATGTTAGGTTACATTAAGCATCACGTTTACTGTCACACTCTTAAAATGAAGCTTCCTGATGGGATCGTCTCCACGGAGAACGTGGGGTGGGGTCTTCTGCTGGTGTAGCCCATCCGCCGCAAGGTTGTGTGTTGTGGCTTCACAAATGCTTTGCTGCATACCTCGGTTGTAACGAGTGGTTATTTCAGTCAAAGTTGCTCTTCTATCAGCTTGAATCAGTCGGCCCATTCTCCTCTGACCTCGAGCATCAACAAGGCATTTTCTCCCACAGGACTGCTGCAGACTGGATGCTCTTCCCTTTTCACACCATTCTTTGTAAACCTTTGTAATACACTTGTTGTGTGCTTCAGTTTATTCCTGACATTCTCTCACACACACACTCTCTGTCTCTCTCTCTCTGTCTGTAGCGTTGGCGGTGTTTTTCGGGATCCTGTACCTGTATGGCCGGTACCTGTACTTCCATGGCTATGCGGAGTCGGCTCAGGGCAGGTAAGGCACTGTGTGTGTGTGTGTGTGTGTGTGTGTTAGTGATGTCAATCAATCAATCATGTTTATTTATATCGCTCTTCTCCAGTGTCGATTGTGTCAGAGCAGCTTCAGTGTTAAACAGGACAATACTGCAGCAGAATTAGATTTGGCTGTACAGTCGTTCTGGAGTAAACAGTGATGTTATCAGCTTATTTTAATTTATCAGAGAGAGACAATGTTGGCAGATCAGTATTATAGTTTATAGAATTAAATAAGACCTAATTAATAATGTTATTTGTATATTTAGTTGAATAACTCTGATCATAATGTTAGTGTCTCCAACTGAGCAAGCCAAGCCAAAGGCGACCAAAGGAACCGAAACTCCATCAGGGCATGATGGAGAAAAATAAACCTTAGAGAAACCCGACTCAGTTCTCCTCTGGCCTATTAACACACAGAGGAGGATTATTATTCTGGACACCGCACAGATCAGAAATCATATTAGATCGGAATAGTCGAAATTTCTGGGTATCACGCATTTATTGAGGATGGCACGTCAATTACACAAGAGTATGTATACTTGAAAGATCAGAGTTATTGCACTAGAGACGGGTTTACTGAGGATGATGTGCCGGTGAGGCAAATTTAGAGGTGTGTGTCTGTGTGCGCACGCTCACCTGTGTCTGTCCTCCCTCAGGCTGGAGCCGCTGTACTTCAGTGCTAAGATGCTTTGGGCTCTGATTGGTCTGTCCGGACTGGGCGTGGTGTGTGTCGGCACACAGGTGTATCTGGGACTGGACCTGCTGCACTCCTTCACACACATCCTGGGCCTGAACGAAAACACATGAACACACACAACCTCACAATCAGCGCATTCACAGAGCACACACACACACAGCCTCACCATCAGCACATTCACAGAGCACATAGGACGGTCAATTCTGTTTTTGCTACTAAGAATGTCCAACAGTGGGAATTCTGTCTCTTTTTTGTATCTATTTCTTTCTCTTTTTCCCCATTTTTTATGATTGTATGATCATTTTGTATGATTTTACTAAAATTACATCTTGTACAGAAATGATGCACAATAAAAATATTTTGCTTTCAAGTGATAATCAGTGGTATGTTGTGTTTTCTTATTACATATTTACTCTATATTTTTGTCTATTTACTCAAGTTTTTCACTAACATGCCATCTAATAAAAAATGAATACATTACATCATTTTCTCCTATTAATTTAATTTCTAAAGGTATAGAATGAAAGTGGTTGAATGATGGAAAAGTGGTTGAATGATGGAAAAGTGGTTGAATGATGGAAAAGTGGTTGAATGATGGAAAAGTGGTTGAATGATGGAAAAGTGGCTGAATGATGGAAAAGTGGTTGAATGATGGAAAAGTGGCTGGATGATGGAAAAGTGGCTGAATGATGGAAAAGTGGTTGAATGATGGAAAAGTGGCTGAATGATGGAAAAGTGGTTGGATGATGGAAAAGTGGCTGAATGATGGAAAAGTGGCTGAATGATGGAAAAGTGGTTGGATGATGGAAAAGTGGTTGGATGATGGAAAAGTGGTTGGATGATGGAAAAGTGGTTGGATGATGGAAAAGTGGTTGGATGATGGAAAAGTGGTTGGATGATGGAAAAGTGGTTGGATGATGGAAAAGTGGTTGAATGATGGAAAAGTGGTTGGATGATGGAAAAGTGGTTGAATGATGGAAAAGTGGCTGAATGATGGAAAAGTGGTTGAATGATGGAAAAGTGGCTGAATGATGGAAAAGTGGTTGAATGATGGAAAAGTGGTTGAATGATGGAAAAGTGGCT
Organism: Pseudorasbora parva; assembly: GCF_024679245.1. Taxonomy (NCBI): domain Eukaryota; kingdom Metazoa; phylum Chordata; class Actinopteri; order Cypriniformes; family Gobionidae; genus Pseudorasbora; species Pseudorasbora parva. The sequence continues at coordinate 1,483,011 of NC_090182.1, forward strand.
GAATGATGGAAAAGTGGTTGAATGATGGAAAAGTGGTTGAATGATGGAAAAGTGGCTGAATGATGGAAAAGTGGTTGAATGATGGAAAAGTGGCTGAATGATGGAAAAGTGGTTGAATGATGGAAAAGTGGTTGAATGATGGAAAAGTGGCTGAATGATGGAAAAGTGGTTGAATGATGGAAAAGTGGTTGAATGATGGAAAAGTGGCTGGATGATGGAAAAGTGGCTGAATGATGGAAAAGTGGTTGAATGATGGAAAAGTGGCTGAATGATGGAAAAGTGGTTGGATGATGGAAAAGTGGCTGAATGATGGAAAAGTGGCTGAATGATGGAAAAGTGGTTGGATGATGGAAAAGTGGTTGGATGATGGAAAAGTGGTTGGATGATGGAAAAGTGGTTGGATGATGGAAAAGTGGTTGGATGATGGAAAAGTGGTTGGATGATGGAAAAGTGGTTGAATGATGGAAAAGTGGTTGGATGATGGAAAAGTGGTTGAATGATAGAAAAGTGGTTGAATGATGGAAAAGTGGTTGGATGATGGAAAAGTGGTTGGATGATGGAAAAGTGGTTGAATGATGGAAAAGTGGTTGGATGATGGAAAAGTGGTTGAATGATAGAAAAGTGGCTGAATGATGGAAAAGTGGTTGAATGATGGAAAAGTGGTTGAATGATGGAAAAGTGGCTGAATGATGGAAAAGTGGTTGAACGATGGAAAAGTGGTTGAACGACGGAAAAGTGGTTGAATGACGGAAAAGTGGTTGAATGACGGAAAAGTGGTTGAATGACAGAAAAGTGGTTGGATGATGTAAAAGTGGTTGAATGACAGAAAAGTGGCTGGATGATGGAAAAGTGGTTAAATGACAGAAAAGTGGTTAAATGACAGAAAAGTGGTTGAATGACGGAAAAGTGGTTGAATGACAGAAAAGTGGTTGGATGATGTAAAAGTGGTTGAATGACAGAAAAGTGGCTGGATGATGGAAAAGTGGTTGAATGATGGAAAAGTGGTTGAATGATGGAAAAGTGGTTGAATGATGGAAAAGTGGTTGAACGATGGAAAAGTGGTTGAATGATGGAAAAGTGGTTGGATGATGGAAAAGTGGTTGAATGATGGAAAAGTGGTTGAACGATGGAAAAGTGGTTGAATGATGGAAAAGTGGTTGGATGATGGAAAAGTGGTTGAATGATGGAAAAGTGGTTGGATGATGGAAAAGTGGTTGAATGATGGAAAAGTGGTTGGATGATGGAAAAGTGGTTGAATGATGGAAAAGTGGTTGGATGATAGAAAAGTGGTTGAATGACTGAAAAGTGGTTGGATGATAGAAAAGTGGTTGAATGACTGAAAAGTGGTTGAATGATGGAAAAGTGGTTGAATGATAGAAAAGTGGTTGGATGATGGAAAAGTGGTTGGATGATGGAAAAGTGGTTGAATGACAGAAAAGTGGTTGGACGATGGAAAAGTGGTTGAATGATGGAAAAGTGGCTGGATGATGGAAAAGTGGTTGGATGATGGAAAAGTGGTTGAACGATGGAAAAGTGGTTGAACGATGGAAAAGTGGTTGAATGATGGAAAAGTGGTTGAACGATGGAAAAGTGGTTGAATGACGGAAAAGTGGTTGGATGACAGAAAAGTGGTTGGATGATGGAAAAGTGGCTGGATGATGGAAAAGTGGTTGGATGATGGAAAAGTGGTTGAACGATGGAAAAGTGGTTGAACGATGGAAAAGTGGTTGAACGACGGAAAAGTGGTTGAATGACGGAAAAGTGGTTGGATGACAGAAAAGTGGTTGGATGATGTAAAAGTGGTTGAATGACGGAAAAGTGGTTGAATGACAGAAAAGTGGTTGGATGATGGAAAAGTGGTTGGATGATGGAAAAGTGGTTGGACGATGGAAAAGTGGTTGGATGATAGAAAAGTGGTTGGACGATGGAAAAGTGGTTGGATGATAGAAAAGTGGTTGAATAACGGAAAAGTGGTTGAATGACAGAAAAGTGGTTGAATGACAGAAAAGTGGTTGGATGATGGAAAAGTGGTTGAATGACAGAAAAGTGGTTGAATGACAGAAAAGTGGTTGAATGACAGAAAAGTGGTTGGATGATGGAAAAGTGGTTGAATGACAGAAAAGTGGTTGAATGACAGAAAAGTGGTTGGATGATGGAAAAGTGGTTGGATGATGGAAAAGTGGTTGGACGATGGAAAAGTGGTTGGACGATGGAAAAGTGGTTGAACGATAGAAAAGTGGTTGAATGATGGAAAAGTGGTTGGATGATGGAAAAGTGGTTGAATGACGGAAAAGTGGTTGGATGATAGAAAAGTGGTTGAACAAAAGAAAAGTGGTTGAATGATGGAAAAGTGGTTGAATGATGGAAAAGTGGCTGAATGATGTAAAAGTGGTTGAATGATGGAAAAGTGGTTGGATGATAGAAAAGTGGTTGAATGATGGAAAAGTGGTTGAATGACGGAAAAGTGGTTGGATGATAGAAAAGTGGCTGAATGATGTAAAAGTGGTTGAATGATGGAAAAGTGGTTGGATGATAGAAAAGTGGTTGAATGATGGAAAAGTGGTTGAATGACGGAAAAGTGGTTGGATGATGGAAAAGTGGCTGAATGATGTAAAGTGGTTGAATGATGGAAAAGTGGTTGAATGACGGAAAAGTGGTTGAATGACGGAAAAGTGGTTGGATGATAGAAAAGTGTTTGAACAAAAGAAAAGTGGTTGGATGATGGAAAAGTGGTTGAATGATGGAAAAGTGGTTGAATGATGGAAAAGTGGTTGGATGATGGAAAAGTGGTTGGATGATGGAAAAGTGGTTGGATGATGGAAAAGTGGTTGAAAGATGGAAAAGTGGTTGGATGATGGAAAAGTGGTTGGATGATGGAAAAGTGGTTGAATGATGGAAAAGTGGTTGGATGATGGAAAAGTGGTTGAATGATAGAAAAGTGGTTGAATGATGGAAAAGTGGTTGAATGACGGAAAAGTGGTTGGATGATGGAAAAGTGGTTGAATGATGGAAAAGTGGTTGAATGATAGAAAAGTGGTTGGATGATGGAAAAGTGGTTGAATGACAGAAAAGTGGTTGGACGATGGAAAAGTGGTTGAACGATGGAAAAGTGGCTGGATGATGGAAAAGTGGTTGAACGATGGAAAAGTGGTTGGATGATGGAAAAGTGGTTGAATGACAGAAAAGTGGTTGGACGATGGAAAAGTGGTTGAACGATGGAAAAGTGGTTGAACGATGGAAAAGTGGTTGAACGATGGAAAAGTGGTTGAACGATGGAAAAGTGGTTGAATGATGGAAAAGTGGTTGGATGATAGAAAAGTGGTTGGATGATGGAAAAGTGGTTGAATGATGGAAAAGTGGTTGAATGATGGAAAAGTGGTTGAACGATGGAAAAGTGGTTGAACGATGGAAAAGTGGTTGAACGATGGAAAAGTGGTTGAATGATGGAAAAGTGGTTGGATGATAGAAAAGTGGTTGGATGATGGAAAAGTGGTTGAATGATGGAAAAGTGGTTGAATGATGGAAAAGTGGTTGAACGATGGAAAAGTGGCTGGATGACGGAAAAGTGGTTGAACGATGGAAAAGTGGTTGAACGATGGAAAAGTGGTTGAACGATGGAAAAGTGGTTGAACGATGGAAAAGTGGTTGAATGATGGAAAAGTGGTTGAACGATGGAAAAGTGGTTGAACGATGGAAAAGTGGTTGAATGATGGAAAAGTGGTTGAATGATGGAAAAGTGGTTGAATGATGGAAAAGTGGTTGAACGATGGAAAAGTGGTTGAACGATGGAAAAGTGGTTGAATGATGGAAAAGTGGTTGAATGATGGAAAAGTGGCTGGATGACGGAAAAGTGGTTGAACGACGGAAAAGTGGTTGAATGACGGAAAAGTGGTTGAATGACGGAAAAGTGGTTGAATGACGGAAAAGTGGTTGAATGACGGAAAAGTGGTTGGATGATGGAAAAGTGGTTGGATGATGGAAAAGTGGTTGGATGATGGAAAAGTGGTTGAATGATGGAAAAGTGGTTGAATGATAGAAAAGTGGCTGAATGATGGAAAAGTGGTTGAATGATAGAAAAGTGGTTGAATGATGGAAAAGTGGTTGAATGACGGAAAAGTGGTTGGATGATAGAAAAGTGGTTGAACAAAAGAAAAGTGGTTGAATGATGGAAAAGTGGTTGAATGATAGAAAAGTGGTTGAATGACGGAAAAGTGGTTGAATGACGGAAAAGTGGTTGGATGATAGAAAAGTGGTTGAACAAAAGAAAAGTGGTTGGATGATGGAAAAGTGGTTGAATGACGGAAAAGTGGCTGAATGATGGAAAAGTGGTTGAATGACGGAAAAGTGGTTGAATGACGGAAAAGTGGTTGGATGATAGAAAAGTGGTTGAACAAAAGAAAAGTGGTTGAATGATGGAAAAGTGGTTGAATGATGGAAAAGTGGCTGAATGATGTAAAAGTGGTTGGATGATAGAAAAGTGGTTGAATGATGGAAAAGTGGCTGAATGATGGAAAAGTGGTTGAATGACGGAAAAGTGGTTGGATGATAGAAAAGTGGTTGAACAAAAGAAAAGTGGTTGGATGATGGAAAAGTGGTTGAATGATGGAAAAGTGGTTGAATGATGGAAAAGCTGTTGGATGATAGAAAAGTGGTTGAATGATGGAAAAGTGGTTGGATGATGGAAAAGTGGTTGAATGATGGAAAAGTGTTTGAACGATAGAAAAGTGGTTGAACGAAAGAAAAGTGGTTGAACGAAAGAAAAGTGGTTGAATGACAGAAAAGAGGTTCAACGATAGAAAAGTGATTGAATGACGGAAAAGTGGTTGAACGACGGAAAAGTGGTTGAACGATAGAAAAGTGGTTGAAAGATGGAAAAGTGGTTGAATGATGGAAAAGTGGTTGAAAGATGGAAAAGTGGTTGAATGATGGAAAAGTGGTTGGATGATAGAAAAGTGGTTGAACGAAAGAAAAGTGGTTGAACGAAAGAAAAGTGGTTGAATGACAGAAAAGAGGTTCAACGATAGAAAAGTGGTTGAACGACGGAAAAGTGGTTGAACGACGGAAAAGTGGTTGAACGATAGAAAAGTGGTTGAACGAAAGAAAAGTGGTTGAATGACAGAAAAGAGGTTGAATGACAGAAAAGAGGTTCAACGATAGAAAAGTGATTGAACGACGGAAAAGTGGTTGAACGACGGAAAAGTGGTTGAACGATAGAAAAGTGGTTGAAAGATGGAAAAGTGGTTGAATGATGGAAAAGTGGTTGGATGATAGAAAAGTGGTTGGATGATGGAAAAGTGGTTGGATGATAGAAAAGTGGTTGAACGAAAGAAAAGTGGTTGAACGAAAGAAAAGTGGTTGAATGACAGAAAAGAGGTTCAACGATAGAAAAGTGATTGAACGACGGAAAAGTGGTTGAACGACGGAAAAGTGGTTGAACGATAGAAAAGTGGTTGAACGAAAGAAAAGTGGTTGAATGACAGAAAAGAGGTTGAATGACAGAAAAGAGGTTCAACGATAGAAAAGTGATTGAACGACGGAAAAGTGGTTGAACGACGGAAAAGTGGTTGAAAGATGGAAAAGTGGTTGGATGATAGAAAAGTGGTTGAACGAAAGAAAAGTGGTTGAACGAAAGAAAAGTGGTTGAACGAAAGAAAAGTGGTTGAATGACAGAAAAGAGGTTGAACGACGGAAAAGTGGTTGAACGATAGAAAAGTGGTTGAACGAAAGAAAAGTGGTTGAATGACAGAAAAGAGGTTGAATGACAGAAAAGAGGTTGAAAGATGGAAAAGTGGTTGAATGATGGAAAAGTGGTTGGATGATAGAAAAGTGGTTGAATGATGGAAAAGTGGTTGGATGATAGAAAAGTGGTTGAACGAAAGAAAAGTGGTTGAACGAAAGAAAAGTGGTTGAATGACAGAAAAGAGGTTCAACGATAGAAAAGTGATTGAACGACGGAAAAGTGGTTGAACGACGGAAAAGTGGTTGAACGATAGAAAAGTGGTTGAACGAAAGAAAAGTGGTTGAATGACAGAAAAGAGGTTGAATGACAGAAAAGAGGTTCAACGATAGAAAAGTGATTGAACGACGGAAAAGTGGTTGAACGACGGAAAAGTGGTTGAAAGATGGAAAAGTGGTTGGATGATAGAAAAGTGGTTGAACGAAAGAAAAGTGGTTGAACGAAAGAAAAGTGGTTGAACGAAAGAAAAGTGGTTGAATGACAGAAAAGAGGTTGAACGACGGAAAAGTGGTTGAACGATAGAAAAGTGGTTGAACGAAAGAAAAGTGGTTGAATGACAGAAAAGAGGTTGAATGACAGAAAAGAGGTTCAACGATAGAAAAGTGATTGAACGACGGAAAAGTGGTTGAACGACGGAAAAGTGGTTGAATGATGGAAAAGTGGTTGGATGATAGAAAAGTGGTTGGATGATAGAAAAGTGGTTGAACGAAAGAAAAGTGGTTGAACGAAAGAAAAGTGGTTGAACGAAAGAAAAGTGGTTGAATGACAGAAAAGAGGTTCAACGATAGAAAAGTGATTGAACGACGGAAAAGTGGTTGAACGACGGAAAAGTGGTTGAAAGATGGAAAAGTGGTTGAATGATGGAAAAGTGGTTGGATGATAGAAAAGTGGTTGAATGATGGAAAAGTGGTTGAATGATGGAAAAGTGGTTGAACGATAGAAAAGTGGTTGAACGAAAGAAAAGTGGTTGAACGAAAGAAAAGTGGTTGAATGACAGAAAAGAGGTTCAACGATAGAAAAGTGATTGAACGACGGAAAAGTGGTTGAACGACGGAAAAGTGGTTGAACGATAGAAAAGTGGTTGAATGATGGAAAAGTGGTTGAATGATGGAAAAGTGGTTGAGTGACGGTAAAGTGGTTGAACAAAAGAAAAGTGGTTGAACGAAAGAAAAGTGGTTGAATGACAGAAAAGTGGTTGAACGATAGAAAAGTGGTTGAATGATGGAAAAGTGGTTGAATGATGGAAAAGTGGTTGAATGATAGAAAAGTGGCTGAATGATGGAAAAGTGGTTGAATGATAGAAAAGAGGTTGAACGATAGAAAAGTGGTTGGATGATGGAAAAGTGGTTGAACGATAGAAAAGTGGTTGAATGACAGAAAAGAGGTTGAATGACAGAAAAGAGGTTCAACGATAGAAAAGTGATTGAACGACGGAAAAGTGGTTGAATGATGGAAAAGTGGTTGGATGATAGAAAAGTGGTTGAACGAAAGAAAAGTGGTTGAACGAAAGAAAAGTGGTTGAACGAAAGAAAAGTGGTTGAATGACAGAAAAGAGGTTCAACGATAGAAAAGTGATTGAACGACGGAAAAGTGGTTGAACGACGGAAAAGTGGTTGAAAGATGGAAAAGTGGTTGAATGATGGAAAAGTGGTTGGATGATAGAAAAGTGGTTGAATGATGGAAAAGTGGTTGAATGATGGAAAAGTGGTTGAACGATAGAAAAGTGGTTGAACGAAAGAAAAGTGGTTGAACGAAAGAAAAGTGGTTGAATGACAGAAAAGAGGTTCAACGATAGAAAAGTGATTGAACGACGGAAAAGTGGTTGAACGACGGAAAAGTGGTTGAACGATAGAAAAGTGGTTGAATGATGGAAAAGTGGTTGAATGATGGAAAAGTGGTTGAATGACGGTAAAGTGGTTGAACAAAAGAAAAGTGGTTGAACGAAAGAAAAGTGGTTGAATGACAGAAAAGTGGTTGAACGATAGAAAAGTGGTTGAATGATGGAAAAGTGGTTGAATGATGGAAAAGTGGTTGAATGATAGAAAAGTGGCTGAATGATGGAAAAGTGGTTGAATGATAGAAAAGAGGTTGAACGATAGAAAAGTGGTTGGATGATGGAAAAGTGGTTGAACGATAGAAAAGTGGTTGAATGACAGAAAAGAGGTTGAATGACAGAAAAGAGGTTCAACGATAGAAAAGTGATTGAATGACGGAAAAGTGGTTGAACGACGGAAAAGTGGTTGAACGATAGAAAAGTGGTTGAACGATAGAAAAGTGGTTGAATGATGGAAAAGTGGTTGGATGATGGAAAAGTGGTTGAATGATAGAAAAGTGGTTGAATGATGGAAAAGTGGTTGGATGATAGAAAAGTGGTTGAATGATGGAAAAGTGGTTGAATGACAGAAAAGTGGTTGAATGATGGAAAAGTGGTTGGATGATAGAAAAGTGGTTGAATGATGGAAAAGTGGTTGGATGATGGAAAAGTGGTTGAATGACGGAAAAGTGGTTGAATGATGGAAAAGTGGTTGAATGATAGAAAAGTGGTTGAATGATAGAAAAGTGGTTGAATGATGGAAAAGTGGTTGAACGACGGAAAAGTGGTTGAATGATGGAAAAGTGGTTGGATGATGGAAAAGTGGTTGAACGATAGAAAAGTGGTTGAACGATAGAAAAGTGGTTGAATGATAGAAAAGTGGTTGAATGATGGAAAAGTGGTTGAACGACGGAAAAGTGGTTGAATGATGGAAAAGTGGTTGAACGATAGAAAAGTGGTTGAACAAAAGAAAAGTGGTTGAATGATGGAAAAGTGGTTGAACGACGGAAAAGTGGTTGAACGACGGAAAAGTGGTTGAACGATAGAAAAGTGGTTGAATGATAGAAAAGTGGTTGAATGATAGAAAAGTGGTTGAATGATGGAAAAGTGGTTGAACGACGGAAAAGTGGTTGAATGATGGAAAAGTGGTTGGATGATGGAAAAGTGGTTGAACGATAGAAAAGTGGTTGAACGATAGAAAAGTGGTTGAATGATAGAAAAGTGGTTGAATGATGGAAAAGTGGTTGAACGACGGAAAAGTGGTTGAATGATGGAAAAGTGGTTGGATGATGGAAAAGTGGTTGAATGATGGAAAAGTGGTTGAATGACGGTAAAGTGGTTGAACGACGGAAAAGTGGTTGAATGACGGAAAAGTGGTTGGATGACGGAAAAGTGGTTGAATGATGGAAAAGTGGTTGAATGATGGAAAAGTGGTTGAATGACGGAAAAGTGGTTGAATGATGGAAAAGTGGTTGAATGATGGAAAAGTGGTTGAATGACAGAAAAGTGGTTGAATGATGGAAAAGTGGTTGGATGATAGAAAAGTGGTTGAACAAAAGAAAAGTGGTTGGATGATAGAAAAGTGGTTGAATGATAGAAAAGAGGTTCAACGATAGAAAAGTGGTTGAACGACGGAAAAGAGGTTCAACGATAGAAAAGTGGTTGAATGACAGAAGAGGTTCAACGAAAGAAAAGTGGTTGAACGACGGAAAAGAGGTTCAACGAAAGAAAAGTGGTTGAACGACGGAAAAGAGGTTCAACGAAAGAAAAGTGGTTGAATGACAGAAAAGAGGTTCAACGATAGAAAAGTGGTTGAACGACGGAAAAGTGGTTGAACGACGGAAAAGTGGTTCAACGATAGAAAAGTGGTTGAACGACGGAAAAGTGGTTGAATGATGGAAAAGTGGTTGAATGATGGAAAAGTGGTTGAATGATGGAAAAGTGGTTGAATGACAGAAAAGTGGTTGAATGACGGAAAAGTGGTTGAATGACAGAAAAGTGGTTGAATGACGGAAAAGTGGTTGAATGACAGAAAAGTGGTTGGATGATAGAAAAGTGGTTGAATGACAGAAAAGTGGTTGAATGACAGAAAAGTGGTTGAATGACAGAAAAGTGGTTGAATGACAGAAAAGTGGTTGAATGACGGAAAAGTGGTTGAATGACGGAAAAGTGGTTGAATGATAGAAAAGTGGTTGAATGATGGAAAAGTGGTTGAATGATGGAAAAGTGGTTGAATGACGGAAAAGTGGTTGAATGACGGAAAAGTGGTTGAATGACAGAAAAGTGGTTGGATGATAGAAAAGTGGTTGAATGACAGAAAAGTGGTTGAATGACGGAAAAGTGGTTGAATGACGGAAAAGTGGTTGAATGACAAAAAAGTGGTTGAATGACAGAAAAGTGGTTGAATGATGGAAAAGTGGTTGAATGATGGAAAAGTGGTTGAATGACGGAAAAGTGGTTGAATGACGGAAAAGTGGTTGAATGATGGAAAAGTGGTTGAATGACGGAAAAGTGGTTGAATGTAGGGCTGGGCGATATGTTAATTTTTGGGGGGCGATAATCGCCTTGAAAAATATCGCGATATCCGATAATATCATCTACTCCGCACTGATCCCGCCCACTCCCCTGCGCGCCACAAAATTTTCCAGGCATAAAATGGAGGACAACGCTTAATATCCAAGAAAAGATGTACATCAGTAATTTGGCAGTATTATGGATTTAAAGTACCAAATGCAAATGGTGAACCAGTGGATTCAACAGAAGCTATCTGCAGGCTTTGCAAAAAAAAGAAGAAGAAAAAAAAGAAAGAAAGTGAACCACTAACCTCTGCAGCCATATCCACGTACACTACCCAGCATTAGCGGTCTCGTTTGAGCCCCGCTCTGCAGCCGCTTCTCAAAGACGACGGATATGTGGTCGAGCAGCAATGACACCGTAAATGTCAATTGGAGCTTAGATCGTGCTCAAAAAATCAAGCCCGACCCTAAAAGATCAAGCCCGAGCTTGTGCTCGTTGTGTCCGAGCCTTGCCCGGCCCGGCACATTAACTGTAATTATGAGAACGAGCCTGTAATGAGCGAAGCGGACCGGTGTGACTCATGTTAAAACTAAAATTAACGAAATAAGCTGATAACATCACTGTTTTCCCAGAACGACTGGAAATCAAATTTTGCTGCAATATTGTCCTGTTTAACACGGTGAAGCTGCTTTGAAACAATCGTCATTGTAAAAGAACTATATAATAAATAAAGATGACTTGGCTTGACTTAGCTCAATAATCCGCAGGCGCGCTCGTGAACCGCTCACCTGTAAAATAATTAAATCCAGCTCAGACATTTATCTGTAGCTCACTTTGTTGTAGCCATTAAACAATGTTTGTCTTCTTTCTTTTTGCATATTATGTTTGAATAGGCCTATTATAATAGTATTTTTACATTTCATCTGATTATGATAAGTGCAAAGATGCGAGTGAGTCAGAAATTATTTTGGTGGTTATATTTAGTTTAATATTAAGTTTTGTTTTGTAGAAAGCATTCTTTCGTTTTGTTTAAATTGTATCTTAATTTTAATAAAGGTTTCTTTGGCCAATTGCTTGGGTTTAATAAATAATATGGAAATGGAAGACATGAATCGTGTTGAAGTCGCGGGAGTGATCGCTTTAATATCTAATGAACTTGAGCGCGTGTCTCATAAATAAACCGAAACGCAGCAGGCTACTTGCCTCACAGAAATATGCGCATAGAAAGCTTAAAATGTCCACTTTTAAACGAAGCATTCGAAACGAAAATATGTAATTAAGCAAAGTGCAGTGTTGACGCGAGCAGCTCATGCGTTTCTGTTCAGAACTGCGCTCCATCACTGCACGAACTGTGAGTTTAACGCGCATTTTTACTTCACTTTAATATATTTTTCTTTCATTTTTTATATTATAATAATTTTATTCTGACACCTTTATTTTATAGTATTTAAAATACAGGCCTATGGTTAGGTTTTATAGACATTTTCAACCGTTTAAGGTTGAGCTATTTTTTTCCCCCGTTGAGCTATTTTTCCCCCCAAAGGTTTCTCTCTCGTTTTATTTTTAGCGTTAGTAGACTATTTTAAATGTTTTCCAGGTTTCCATGTTTGATTAATGTTTGTATTATTAATAGGCTATTATATTTATAATTTAGCCTAATAGGCAATAATATTTTTAGAGCGTTTTAAAACATTTAGCCAAGCCAATGTGCTTCTCTTTGCGCGTGTATAATGAAAACACAACCAACGTCTTATCCATAATTCAATGTTTTGCTTTAACACATATAGGCTACTGTAGTTATGCATCAAAAACACTAAAAAGGTGAGTGTATGGTAACTACTATTTATAATGTATTTGGCAACGCAATGTCCTGTGAGTTTATCAGTCGTCATTTTTATGATGTCGATTATCGTCTGATAACACTGACTGTTATCGATATCGACATATTTGCGAGACATCGTCGATATATGATAATATCGTCATATCGCCCAGCCCTAGTTGAATGACAGAAAAGTGGTTGAATGACGGAAAAGTGGTTGAATGACAGAAAAGTGGTTGAATGACGGAAAAGTGTTTGAATGACGGAAAAGTGGTTGAATGACGGAAAAGTGGTTGAATGACATAAAAGTGGTTGAATGACGGAAAAGTGTTTGAATGACGGAAAAGTGGTTGAATGACAAAAAAGTGGTTGAATGACAGAAAAGTGGTTGGATGATAGAAAAGTGGTTGAATGACAGAAAAGTGGTTGAATGACGGAAAAGTGGTTGGATGATAGAAAAGTGGTTGAATGACAGAAAAGTGGTTGGATGATAGAAAAGTGGTTGAATGACAGAAAAGTGGTTGAACGACAGAAAAGTGGTTGAACGACGGAAAAGTGGTTGAACGACGGAAAAGTGGTTGAATGACGGAAAAGTGGTTGAATGACGGAAAAGTGGTTGAATGACGGAAAAGTGGTTGAATGACAAAAAAGTGGTTGAATGACAGAAAAGTGGTTGGATGATAGAAAAGTGGTTGAATGACAGAAAAGTGGTTGAATGACGGAAAAGTGGTTGAACGATAGAAAAGTGGTTGAACGACGGAAAAGTGGTTGAACGACGGAAAAGTGGTTGAATGACGGAAAAGTGGTTGAATGACGGAAAAGTGGTTGAATGACAGAAAAGTGGTTGAATGACGGAAAAGTGGTTGAATGACAGAAAAGTGGTTGGATGATAGAAAAGTGGTTGAATAACAGAAAAGTGGTTGAATGACGGAAAAGTGGTTGAATGACGGAAAAGTGGTTGAATGACAAAAAAGTGGTTGAATGACAGAAAAGTGGTTGGATGATAGAAAAGTGGTTGAATGACAGAAAAGTGGTTGAATGACGGAAAAGTGGTTGGATGATAGAAAAGTGGTTGAACGATAGAAAAGTGGTTGAACGACGGAAAAGTGGTTGAATGATGGAAAAGTGGTTGGATGATGGAAAAGTGGTTGAATGATGGAAAAGTGGTTGGATGATGGAAAAGTGGTTGGATGACGGAAAAGTGGTTGGATGATGGAAAAGTGGTTGGATGACGGAAAAGTGGTTGGATGATAGAAAATTGGTTGGATGACGGAAAAGTGGTTGGATGACAGAAAAGTGGTTGAATGGTGGAAAAGTGGTTGAATGACGGAAAAGTGGTTGAATGACGGAAAAGTGGTTGAATGATGGAAAAGTGGTTGGATGATGGAAAAGTGGTTGAATGATGGAAAAGTGGTTGAATGATGGAAAAGTGGTTGAATGATGGAAAAGTGGTTGAATGATGGAAAAGTGGTTGAATGATGGAAAAGTGGTTGAATGATGGAAAAGTGGTTGAATGATGGAAAAGTGGTTGGATGATGGAAAAGTGGTTGAATGATGGAAAAGTGGTTGGATGATGGAAAAGTGGTTGAATGATGGAAAAGTGGTTGAATGATGGAAAAGTGGTTGAACGATAGAAAAGTGGTTGGATGATGGAAAAGTGGCTGAATGATGGAAAAGTGGTTGAATGATAGAAAAGTGGTTGAACGATAGAAAAGTGGTTGAATGACGGAAAAGTGGTTGAATGATGGAAAAGTGGTTGAATGACGGAAAAGTGGTTGAATGATGGAAAAGTGGTTGAATGATGGAAAAGTGGTTGAATGATAGAAAAGTGGTTGAACGATAGAAAAGTGGTTGAATGACGGAAAAGTGGTTGAATGATGGAAAAGTGGTTGAATGACGGAAAAGTGGTTGAATGATGGAAAAGTGGTTGAATGACGGAAAAGTGGTTGAATGACGGAAAAGTGGTTGAATGACAAAAAAGTGGTTGAATGACAGAAAAGTGGTTGGATGATGGAAAAGTGGTTGAATGACAAAAAAGTGGTTGAATGACAAAAAAGTGGTTGAATGACGGAAAAGTGGTTGAATGACGGAAAAGTGGTTGAATGACGGAAAAGTGGTTGAATGACAGAAAAGTGGTTGAATGACAGAAAAGTGGTTGAATGACGGAAAAGTGGTTGAATGACGGAAAAGTGGTTGAATGATGGAAAAGTGGTTGAATGACGGAAAAGTGGTTGAATGATGGAAAAGTGGTTGAATGATGGAAAAGTGGTTGAATGATAGAAAAGTGGTTGAACGATAGAAAAGTGGTTGAATGACGGAAAAGTGGTTGAATGATGGAAAAGTGGTTGAATGACGGAAAAGTGGTTGAATGATGGAAAAGTGGTTGAATGACGGAAAAGTGGTTGAATGACGGAAAAGTGGTTGAATGACAAAAAAGTGGTTGAATGACAGAAAAGTGGTTGGATGATGGAAAAGTGGTTGAATGACAAAAAAGTGGTTGAATGACAAAAAAGTGGTTGAATGACGGAAAAGTGGTTGAATGACGGAAAAGTGGTTGAATGACGGAAAAGTGGTTGAATGACAGAAAAGTGGTTGAATGACAGAAAAGTGGTTGAATGACGGAAAAGTGGTTGGATGACAGAAAAGTGGTTGAATGACAGAAAAGTGGTTGAATGACGGAAAAGTGGTTGGATGACAGAAAAGTGGTTGAATGACAGAAAAGTGGTTGAATGACGGAAAAGTGGTTGAATGACAGAAAAGTGGTTGAATGACGGAAAAGTGGTTGAACGATAGAAAAGTGGTTGAATGACGGAAAAGTGGTTGAATGATGGAAAAGTGGTTGAATGATGGAAAAGTGGTTGAATGATAGAAAAGTGGTTGAACGATAGAAAAGTGGTTGAATGACGGAAAAGTGGTTGAATGATGGAAAAGTGGTTGAATGACGGAAAAGTGGTTGAATGATGGAAAAGTGGTTGAATGATGGAAAAGTGGTTGAATGACGGAAAAGTGGTTGAATGACGGAAAAGTGGTTGAATGACAAAAAAGTGGTTGAATGACAGAAAAGTGGTTGGATGACGGAAAAGTGGTTGAATGACAAAAAAGTGGTTGAATGACAAAAAAGTGGTTGAATGACGGAAAAGTGGTTGAATGACGGAAAAGTGGTTGAATGACGGAAAAGTGGTTGAATGACAGAAAAGTGGTTGAATGACAGAAAAGTGGTTGAATGACAGAAAAGTGGTTGAATGACGGAAAAGTGGTTGGATGACAGAAAAGTGGTTGAATGACAGAAAAGTGGTTGAATGACGGAAAAGTGGTTGAATGACAGAAAAGTGGTTGAATGACGGAAAAGTGGTTGAATGACGGAAAAGTGGTTGAATGACAGAAAAGTGGTTGAATGACGGAAAAGTGGTTGAACGATAGAAAAGTGGTTGAATGACGGAAAAGTGGTTGAATGACAAAAAAGTGTTTGAATGACAAAAAAGTGGTTGAATGACAGAAAAGTGGTTGAATGACAGAAAAGTGGTTGAATGACGGAAAAGTGGTTGAATGACAGAAAAGTGGTTGAACGACGGAAAAGTGGTTGAACGATAGAAAAGTGGTTGAATGACGGAAAAGTGGTTGAACGACAGAAAAGTGGTTGAATGACGGAAAAGTGGTTGAATGACAAAAAAGTGGTTGGATGACAGAAAAGTGGTTGAATGACGGAAAAGTGGTTGAATGACAAAAAAGTGGTTGAATGACAGAAAAGTGGTTGGATGATAGAAAAGTGGTTGGATGATAGAAAAGTGGTTGGATGACGGAAAAGTGGTTGAATGACAGAAAAGTGGTTGAATGACGGAAAAGTGGTTGGATGATAGAAAAGTGGTTGAACGATAGAAAAGTGGTTGAATGATGGAAAAGTGGTTGAATGATGGAAAAGTGGTTGGATGATGGAAAAGTGGTTGGATGACGGAAAAGTGGTTGGATGATAGAAAAGTGGTTGAACGACGGAAAAGTGGTTGAACGACAGAAAAGTGGTTGAATGACGGAAAAGTGGTTGAATGACAGAAAAGTGGTTGAATGACGGAAAAGTGGTTGAATGACGGAAAAGTGGTTGAATGACAGAAAAGTGGTTGGATGATGGAAAAGTGGTTGGATGATGGAAAAGTGGTTGAATGACAGAAAAGTGGTTGGATGACGGAAAAGTGGTTGAATGACAGAAAAGTGGTTGAATGACGGAAAAGTGGTTGAATGACGGAAAAGTGGTTGGATGACGGAAAAGTGGTTGAATGACGGAAAAGTGGTTGAATGACGGAAAAGTGGTTGAATGACGGAAAAGTGGTTGAATGACAGAAAAGTGGTTGAATGACGGAAAAGTGGTTGAATGACGGAAAAGTGGTTGGATGACGGAAAAGTGGTTGAATGACGGAAAAGTGGTTGAATGACGGAAAAGTGGTTGGATGACAGAAAAGTGGTTGGATGACAGAAAAGTGGTTGAATGACGGAAAAGTGGTTGAATGACGGAAAAGTGGTTGGATGACAGAAAAGTGGTTGAATGATGGAAAAGTGGTTGAATGACGGAAAAGTGGTTGGATGACAGAAAAGTGGTTGGATGACGGAAAAGTGGTTGAATGACGGAAAAGTGGTTGGATGACAGAAAAGTGGTTGGATGACGGAAAAGTGGTTGAATGACGGAAAAGTGGTTGAATGACGGAAAAGTGGTTGGATGACAGAAAAGTGTTTGAATGACGGAAAAGTGGTTGAATGACGGAAAAGTGGTTGAATGACGGAAAAGTGGTTGAATGACGGAAAAGTGGTTGAACGACGGAAAAGTGGTTGAACGATAGAAAAGTGGTTGAATGACGGAAAAGTGGTTGGATGACAGAAAAGTGGTTGGATGACAGAAAAGTGGTTGGATGACAGAAAAGTGGTTAATATACACATAACACATAATTGTGAGATATAAAGTCAGAATTGTGTGATATAAAGTCAGAATTGCGAGATATAAAGTCAGAATTGTGAGATATAAAGTCAGAATTGTGTGATATAAAGTCAGAATTGTGAGATATAAAGTCAGAATTGTGAGATATAAAGTCAGAATTGAGTGATATAAAGTCAGAATTGAGTGATATAAAGTCAGAATTGTGTGATATAAAGTCAGAATTGAGAGATATAAAGTCAGAATTGAGAGATATAAAGTCAGAATTGTGAGATATAAAGTCAGAATTGTGAGATATAAAGTCAGAATTGTGAGATATAAAGTCAGAATTGAGTGATATAAAGTCAGAATTGAGTGATATAAAGTCAGAATTGAGTGATATAAAGTCAGAATTGAGTGATATAAAGTCAGAATTGTGAGATATAAAGTCAGAATTGTGAGATATAAAGTCAGAATTGTGAGATATAAAGTCAGAATTGTGAGATATAAAGTCAGAATTGAGTGATATAAAGTCAGAATTGTGAGATATAAAGTCAGAATTGAGAGATATAAAGTCAGAATTGAGAGATATAAAGTCAGAATTGTGAGATATAAAGTCAGAATTGTGAGATATAAAGTCAGAATTGTGTGATATAAAGTCAGAATTGTGAGATATAAAGTCAGGATTGTGTGATATAAAGTCAGAATTGAGTGATATAAAGTCAGAATTGTGAGATATAAAGTCAGAATTGAGAGATATAAAGTCGGAATTGAGAGATATAAAGTCAGAATTGAGAGATATAAAGTCAGAATTGTGTGATATAAAGTCAGAATTGTGAGATATAAAGTCAGAATTGTGTGATATAAAGTCAGAATTGTGAGATATAAAGTCAGAATTGTGAGATATAAAGTCATAATTGAGTGATATAAAGTCAGAATTGTGAGATATAAAGTCCGAATTGCGGGATATAAAGTCAGAATTGTGAGATATAAAGTCAGAATTGTGAGATATAAAGTCAGAATTGAGAGATATAAAGTCAGAATTGTGAGATATAAAGTCCGAATTGAGAGATATAAAGTCAGAATTGCGAGATATAAAGTCCGAATTGCGGGATATAAAGTCAGAATTGTGAGATATAAAGTCAGAATTGTGAGATATAAAGTCAGAATTGTGAGATATAAAGTCAGAATTGTGAGATATAAAGTCAGAATTGTGAGATATAAAGTCAGAATTGTGTGATATAAAGTCAGAATTGAGAGATATAAAGTCGGAATTGAGAGATATAAAGTCAGAATTGAGAGATATAAAGTCAGAATTGTGTGATATAAAGTCAGAATTGTGAGATATAAAGTCAGAATTGAGAGATATAAAGTCAGAATTGTGAGATATAAAGTCAGAATTGTGAGATATAAAGTCATAATTGAGTGATATAAAGTCAGAATTGTGAGATATAAAGTCCGAATTGCGGGATATAAAGTCAGAATTGTGAGATATAAAGTCAGAATTGTGAGATATAAAGTCAGAATTGTGTGATATAAAGTCAGAATTGAGAGATATAAAGTCAGAATTGAGAGATATAAAGTCAGAATTGTGAGATATAAAGTCCGAATTGCGGGATATAAAGTCAGAATTGTGAGATATAAAGTCAGAATTGTGAGATATAAAGTCAGAATTGTGTGATATAAAGTCAGAATTGTGAGATATAAAGTCAGAATTGTGAGATATAAAGTCGGGATTGTGAGATATAAAGTCAGAATTGTGTGATATAAAGTCAGAATTGAGAGATATAAAGTCAGAATTGTGAGATATAAAGTCCGAATTGCGGGATATAAAGTCAGAATTGTGAGATATAAAGTCAGAATTGTGAGATATAAAGTCAGAATTGTGTGATATAAAGTCAGAATTGTGAGATATAAAGTCAGAATTGTGAGATATAAAGTCGGGATTGTGAGATATAAAGTCAGAATTGTGAGATATAAAGTCAGAATTGAGTGATATAAAGTCAGAATTGTGAGATATAAAGTCAGAATTGAGAGATATAAAGTCAGAATTGTGAGATATAAAGTCATAATTGTGAGATATAAAGTCAGAATTGTGAGATATAAAGTCAGAATTGTGAGATATAAAGTCAGAATTGTGAGATATAAAGTCAGAATTGTGAGATATAAAGTCAGAATTGTGAGATATAAAGTCAGAATTGTGAGATATAAAGTCAGAATTGTGAGATATAAAGTCAGAATTGTAAGATATAAAGTCAGAATTGTGAGATATAAAGTCAGGATTGCGGGATATAAAGTCAGAATTGTGAGATATAAAGTCAGAATTGTGAGATATAAAGTCAGAATTGTGAGATATAAAGTCAGAATTGAGTGATATAAAGTCAGAATTGTGAGATATAAAGTCAGAATTGTGAGATATAAAGTCAGAATTGTGAGATATAAAGTCAGAATTGTGTGATATAAAGTCAGAATTGTGAGATATAAAGTCATAATTGAGTGATATAAAGTCAGAATTGTGAGATATAAAGTCAGAATTGTGAGATATAAAGTCAGAATTGTGAGATATAAAGTCAGAATTGAGAGATATAAAGTCAGAATTGCGAGATATAAAGTCAGGATTGCGGGATATAAAGTCAGAATTGCGAGATATAAAGTCAGAATTGTGAGATATAAAGTCATAATTGTGAGATATAAAGTCAGAATTGTGAGATATAAAGTCAGAATTGTGAGATATAAAGTCAGAATTGTGAGATATAAAGTCAGAATTGTGTGATATAAAGTCAGAATTGTGAGATATAAAGTCAGGATTGTGAGATATAAAGTCATAATTGTGAGATATAAAGTCAGAATTGTGAGATATAAAGTCAGAATTGTGAGATATAAAGTCAGAATTGTGTGATATAAAGTCAGAATTGTGAGATATAAAGTCAGGATTGTGAGATATAAAGTCAGAATTGTGAGATATAAAGTCATAATTGTGAGATATAAAGTCATAATTGTGAGATATAAAGTCAGAATTCTGTGATATAAAGTCATAATTGTGAGATATAAAGTCAGAATTGTTAGATATAAAGTCATAATTGTGAGATATAAAGTCATAATTGAGAGATATAAAGTCAGAATTGTGAGATATAAAGTCAGAATTGTGTGATATAAAGTCAGAATTGTGTGATATAAAGTCAGAATTGTGAGATATAAAGTCAGAATTGTGAGATATAAAGTCAGAATTGTGAGATATAAAGTCAGAATTGAGAGATATAAAGTCAGAATTGCGAGATATAAAGTCAGGATTGTTAGATATAAAGTCATAATTGTGAGATATAAAGTCATAATTGAGAGATATAAAGTCAGAATTGTGAGATATAAAGTCAGAATTGAGAGATATAAAGTCAGGATTGTTAGATATAAAGTCATAATTGTGAGATATAAAGTCAGAATTGTTAGATATAAAGTCATAATTGTGAGATATAAAGTCATAATTGAGAGATATAAAGTCAGAATTGAGAGATATAAAGTCAGGATTGTTAGATATAAAGTCATAATTGTGAGATATAAAGTCAGAATTGTTAGATATAAAGTCATAATTGTGAGATATAAAGTCATAATTGAGAGATATAAAGTCAGAATTGTGAGATATAAAGTCAGAATTGTGTGATATAAAGTCAGAATTGTGTGATATAAAGTCAGAATTGTGAGATATAAAGTCAGAATTGTGAGATATAAAGTCAGAATTGAGAGATATAAAGTCAGAATTGCGAGATATAAAGTCAGGATTGCGGGATATAAAGTCAGAATTGTGAGATATAAAGTCAGAATTGTGAGATATAAAGTCAGAATTGTGAGATATAAAGTCAGAATTGAGTGATATAAAGTCAGAATTGTGAGATATAAAGTCATAATTGAGAGATATAAAGTCAGAATTGTGTGATATAAAGTCATAATTGTGAGATATAAAGTCAGAATTGTGAGATATAAAGTCATAATTGTGAGATATAAAGTCAGAATTGAGTGATATAAAGTCATAATTCTGTGATATAAAGTCATAATTGTGAGATATAAAGTGAGAATTGTGTGATATAAAGTCAGAATTGTATGATATAAAGTCAGAATTGTGAGATATAAAGTCAGAATTGTGAGATATAAAGTCAGAATTGTGTGATATAAAGTCAGAATTGTGAGATATAAAGTCAGGATTGTGAGATATAAAGTCAGAATTGTGAGATATAAAGTCAGAATTGTGAGATATAAAGTCAGAATTGAGTGATATAAAGTCAGAATTGTGAGATATAAAGTCAGAATTGTGAGATATAAAGTCAGAATTGAGAGATATAAAGTCAGAATTGTGAGATATAAAGTCATAATTGTGAGATATAAAGTCATAATTGTGTGATATAAAGTCAGAATTGAGAGATATAAAGTCAGAATTGTGTGATATAAAGTCAGGATTGTGAGATATAAAGTCAGAATTGTGAGATATAAAGTCAGAATTGAGAGATATAAAGTCAGAATTGTGAGATATAAAGTCAGAATTGTGAGATATAAAGTCAGAATTGAGTGATATAAAGTCAGAATTGTGAGATATAAAGTCAGAATTGAGAGATATAAAGTCAGAATTGTGAGATAAAAAGTCATAATTGAGTGATATAAAGTCAGAATTGTGAGATATAAAGTCAGGATTGTGAGATATAAAGTCAGAATTGTGAGATATAAAGTCAGAATTCTGTGATATAAAGTCAGAATTGTGGGATATAAAGTCAGAATTGTGAGATATAAAGTCAGAATTGAGAGATATAAAGTCAGAATTGTGAGATATAAAGTCAGAATTGTGAGATATAAAGTCAGAATTGAGAGATATAAAGTCAGAATTGTGAGATATAAAGTCAGAATTGTGAGATATAAAGTCAGAATTCTGTGATATAAAGTCATAATTGAGAGATATAAAGTCAGAATTGTGTGATATAAAGTCAGAATTGTGAGATATAAAGTCATAATTGTGAGATATAAAGTCAGAATTGTGTGATATAAAGTCAGAATTGTGTGATATAAAGTCAGAATTGTGAGATATAAAGTCAGAATTGTGTGATATAAAGTCAGAATTGTGAGATATAAAGTCAGAATTGAGTGATATAAAGTCAGAATTGAGAGATATAAAGTCAGAATTGTGAGATATAAAGTCAGAATTGTGAGATATAAAGTCAGAATTGTGAGATATAAAGTCAGAATTGTGTGATATAAAGTCATAATTGAGAGATATAAAGTCAGAATTGTGGGATATAAAGTCAGAATTGTGAGATATAAAGTCAGAATTGAGTGATATAAAGTCAGGATTGCGGGATATAAAGTCAGAATTGTGAGATATAAAGTCATAATTGAGTGATATAAAGTCAGAATTGTGTGATATAAAGTCAGAATTGTGAGATATAAAGTCAGAATTGTGAGATATAAAGTCAGAATTGTGAGATATAAAGTCAGAATTGTGTGATATAAAGTCAGAATTGTGAGATATAAAGTCAGAATTGTGAGATATAAAGTCAGAATTGAGAGATATAAAGTCAGAATTGAGAGATATAAAGTCAGAATTGTGAGATATAAAGTCAGAATTGTGAGATATAAAGTCAGAATTGTGAGATATAAAGTCATAATTGAGTGATATAAAGTCAGAATTGTGAGATATAAAGTCAGAATTGTGAGATATAAAGTCAGAATTGAGTGATATAAAGTCAGAATTGTGTGATATAAAGTCAGAATTGTGAGATATAAAGTCAGAATTGAGTGATATAAAGTCAGAATTGAGAGATATAAAGTCAGAATTGTGAGATATAAAGTCAGAATTGTGAGATATAAAGTCAGAATTGTGAGATATAAAGTCAGAATTGTGTGATATAAAGTCATAATTGAGAGATATAAAGTCAGAATTGTGGGATATAAAGTCAGAATTGTGAGATATAAAGTCAGAATTGAGTGATATAAAGTCAGAATTGTGAGATATAAAGTCAGAATTGTGAGATATAAAGTCAGAATTCTGTGATATAAAGTCAGAATTCTGTGATATAAAGTCAGAATTGTGAGATATAAAGTCATAATTGTGAGATATAAAGTCAGAATTGTGAGATATAAAGTCAGAATTGTGAGATATAAAGTCAGAATTGAGAGATATAAAGTCAGAATTGTGAGATATAAAGTCATAATTGTGTGATATAAAGTCAGAATTGAGAGATATAAAGTCAGGATTGTGAGATATAAAGTCAGAATTGTGAGATATAAAGTCAGAATTGTGAGATATAAAGTCAGAATTGAGAGATATAAAGTCAGAATTGTGAGATATAAAGTCATAATTGTGTGATATAAAGTCAGAATTGAGAGATATAAAGTCAGAATTGAGAGATATAAAGTCAGAATTGTGTGATATAAAGTCAGAATTGTGAGATATAAAGTCATAATTGAGTGATATAAAGTCAGAATTGTGAGATATAAAGTCATAATTGTGTGATATAAAGTCAGAATTGAGAGATATAAAGTCAGAATTGTGAGGCACTGATCGGCGACACACACACACACACACACACTAGGGCTGTGTATTGCCAAGAATATGGCGATACAATACGTTTCACGATACAGTCGTTATGATACGATATATTGTAATATATTGCGATATCTCTTTTTTTTATTAATTAAGTATTTTATTTAATTAATACAGTATAATTTATATCACCAGTCACTATTTTGTGTAATCTAAGTAAAGGGAAATAGTAAAGTGACTGCAGGATTCTTCATGTGTCCATGTTTTAAAGGTTCACAGTACAGCAGTGACTTTAGCCACGGAAAGTGCAGTCCATTCCATGACTGAATGACTGAGTGTTTTATATTTAATACTGTAAAGCGGTTTTCTTTATAAAGTGCCATTTCAAGTCGGCTACTGAACTGCAGAGCTGGCCTTCATATCCACATCGCTATGTTTAGAAGCTTTCGTTCTGCTGCCACCGCTGTCAGTTTTGGTGTGTGTTTATTTTAGTACTGAGGAAAATGTGCTATATTCTATCGAAACGCTTCTCAGCAGTACGGATGACGACGATATTAAGCGAGCTCTCAGATTCAATATTTCCAGAGTATTAGATTTTAACTTGGCCTATTTTGCAAACAAAATGACTCTTGTCGATTTCCTTAGTGGCTTCTTTGTAGGTGAAACTAAAATGAGTCCACACTTCAGCTCTGTACACCACAGGAGCGGAGCTGGGTTTGCTAATGCACACACCTTCACTTTGCGCTTCTCCGGCTCCGCGTCAGATACGTTCTGAGATCTAACACTGCCATCTAGCGGTTGGGTGTTATACAGTCTGTGGTTTAAACCCAACACAAAGCCACGAATCTTAGATTTAAATAAATGAATATATAAATATCGATACAGTGTTTTTGAGAATCGCCAACTATCTTATTCACATCAGTATACAGTATTTTACAGTATCACCAAACATAATATCACAATATTCACGTGTGTCGATATTTTCTAACACCCCTAACACACACACACACACACACACACACACACACACACACACACACACACACACACACACACACACACACACAGACACACACACACACACACACAGCCGTGTCCTGGTAAAAACCACTGATTTCTCTGGAGTTAAAAATTCTTGGAAACATTTGGGATAATGTACACAAGCCAACACACTGATCTAGTGGCTTTTGGATATTTGAATCCTAAAAACTTACATGTTGTGCCTTTAAATGACAAAACTTGTGTAATCTAACAAAATGCAATACAAATTACTTTTAAAAGCATGAGTTTTGTAATCTGTAGTGAAATACATTTTAAAAGTAGCCTTCCCAACCCTGAGTAGGAGCAAACAGCAGTTCAGAAAGCATCTGATCACGGTGATGTTTATGTGTTTGCTCCAGCTCTGAGATTCATGTCGACAGATGAGCTCATGAAAATCACACTGTTAACTTATGATAGTTTGATTATGAAGTTTATTTGAGCGCCACAGCTCGACTCACCTGCTTGATCCTCAGGGCCCTGATGAGCTGGGTCAGGTGTGTTTGATCATCCGGGTTACAGCTGAACTCTCCAGGACCGAGGGTGTGTTTACACAACAGCGACATAAAAAAAAAATGTCTTTGTACAGATGATGATGTATTGTGCAATATCACTTGATATACACCGTTAATTCTGAAGAATAAATTGCGCTTTTCTATACATCAGGTCAAAGTTACCACCAAGTCTGTCGTTCTGTGTCATATGATCCGCTCTAGTGAATCGAATCTTTTGTTTCGACTCAGTGGTTCGGACTCAAAGAAGCGCTGCCAAAGTCACGTGACTTCAGTAAACGAGGCGAATCAGGGGCCTGTACCATGATGGTAGTTTAACAAACTCAGGGTTAAAGGATTAGTTTTGAGTTGACAAAACCAAACCATTGTATTAAGGCTTTGTTGGTCCCATGATGCTGATCATCCACTTTCTTTCTCAACTCAGGCTTTGATCCTGAGTTCAGGAGTTTAGCTGTGACATCAGTAGTGAACAGCCAATCACACGCTGTGGAACTGAGATGAACTTCTCGCGAGACAATCAGTGAGATTAATTTCTCTATTCTGCAGAATATTGCATGATTGAAAAATATTGAGAGTTAAAATAAAACAAATACACAGCAAGAAGAAAAGCTGTCTATGAAAGAGGACAACTTTAAGAAAAATAGTATACGTCAATGCAAGTAAAAGTTATGAAGTTAGTTTAGTTGATATAGAGAAAATTGAACATTTAAGCTCAGTAAGCTTCTTTTTTTAAAGCTTATTCATATGACTTTATGCAGGTGATGTTATTTATATGACTTATGTATTAATTTAAACAAAGTATTAATGATTGATCAACTAAAATGATAAATGTGTAATTGATTAGAGGTATAATAATTACATAAATTATATCTAAATCATTCAAAATTATAATTTTTTTTATAAATAAGCATTGTTAAAAGCCAGACGCTTTAGTCTTTTAAAACCATTTGCTATGCAGTGACCTTTAATTTGGAGCAGAAACAGGGGGAGTGACTTTATTGCATCAGAGGTGTGTCCCTTTACTCACAGCTGATTGGCCCAGTGTCAGTTTGAGATCTCTTATCCAGAACATAACCTGCCCCAGATCAGGTTAGCTGTGGAGAGTAAGTTACTATAGCGATGAACACAGCTAAAAGCCAAACCACTTTAATGGTACCTAAAACCCAGGATTGGCACAAACTAAGCTTAAACAAATCTGGCTAGCCAGCTAAACCAGCTTCATAGTACAGGCCCCAGGTGTTTT
>NC_090182.1:1514346-1599346 GCF_024679245.1 Pseudorasbora parva
CTGCAGTGGGCGGAGCTTTAACATATAATTAACTATGACTGCAGTGGGCGGGGCTTTAGCATATCATTAACTATGACTGCAGTGGGCGGGGCTTTAGCATATCATTAAATATGACTGCAGTGGGCGGAGCTTTAGCATATCATTAACTATGACTGCAGTGGGCGGAGCTTTAGCATATCATTAACTATGACTGCAGTGGGCGGAGCTTTAGCATATCATTAACTGTGACTGCTGTGGGCGGAGCTTTAGCATATCATTAATAAAGAGCAATACCTTTGTACAGCGTTCACTACAGCAAAGTTTAGAAAGTGGATCTCTGAGATAAGTGAATGGAGACGGAGCTCATTTGCATATTCATGAGTCTGTTTATACAAATGTTGAGTTACATTCAAGTTATTTTAAGGCATTAAAAAATTTTATTTCACAGAAAAAAAACATTGAAGTATGTAATTTTGGTGATGAAAGATGAGTCTTAAAGGATAGAATTACTGACTGCAAGGGCTCTTGAACTAATCTGACAGCTGAAAGCTCATGAAGTGAGCAGGTGTACGCCAGCCCTATAATGGGGAGAGTACCTTGAGTAGATGGCCCGTATAAGACTGCAGTTGAGTCTTTATCTCCAGTATCATACACCACTGGACTGACTGCTCCCACATCGCTCTGACACTGACCAGCTCCAAACCGCACCGGGTACTTCTGTTACAACACAACAACACAACACACCTCAGTCTAACGCTTAAAGCTGTTTCATTCTCTCCAGAATTATTGTAATTTTACTGGTGTTCAGGGGAGAGCAGGGTCAGTCAACGTCGTGTTGCACAAATGCCTTTTCTCCAAGGAAAGACAGGCATGGTTTTTTCAGGCAGTGACCAAATTTGAGAGGTTTTAGACTAGTGGAAATGCAATGCATAACTTGATTTTTCCCTCTCTAAATTAGTCATAAATCTTCACACACACCGAAATCTACAGTTTTATTCCTATACTGTAAAAACATATTTTAAAAATAAGTTACCTGGTTGCCTTAAAATTTTGAGTTCATTGAAATTAAAAAATTGAGTTAATACAATGATTTTTTTTTTAGAATCGACAACCTTTATTCAAATATTATTACAAAATATATAATATTTGGTAAGCATATTGTGTAATTGTGTGTTTTTATTTGTGATGACGCAGCCAAATTGTGCTATTTTCATCATTTATGACATTTTTTATGTGGTTCAGATACAATAATATTTTCTGTTTCTATTTATTAAACAAATTTCCTTCATTTTATCAACTCAAATTTTTAATTTAAATGAACTCAAAATTTGAAGGCAACCAGGTCACTTACTTTTTTAAGTTAAACCAACAAAAACCCAAATATTTTTTTACAGTGTAGAGTGATTTTTGGGGAATTGTATTGAATCCACTTAGGGTCAATTTGACCCGGATCACACTGAGTGTCACAGAAAGCTGACAGTGCATCCGTGCATGCTGGATTTGGCGATTGTACCAGAAGAGTGTGTGAGTGTGTTTGACCTTGAATAAGTGGTAGAGGTTTCCGCCGTGCTCGCTCAGGAATTGGCTCTCCGTATGGTAGCGCAGGATGGCAGAAGATGTCCAGTTTTCCAGCTGCTGGTTATTTGGGATGTGCCACACCGACACGTCTCGCGCAGAGATGTCGTAGTAGCCAGGATTCTGCGGGATTTGAGAGCATTAGTACATCAGATGATCAGGAACATGCACTCAGTTCCAATTTTGTAGTCGAGACCAGCTCATTCGAGTCCGAGTTGAGACCGAGACCAGACGGCGTGATCATAGATATATTTACATAGATGCCTCATTCGACCGATCCACACAGTCACTAATAAGGAATATATATATATATATATTCGGCGGGCGACCTTAGACATTTTTGGTGGAGATGCTCATTTTATTATTAATTAAACAAGGTTTGGATTTCTCCGTGACACTTTAGTCCTACTTTGCAAACAGTAAATATATATTAAAATAATAGTTAAGACCCATAATGTAGCAGCAATATGACTTTCTGGAAAACACGATCACTAGGCGGATGCAGCGTAAAATAGAAGCGCGAGCATGAGCGCAGGCCTAAAAAGCCACTTGCAGACTTCTACAACGAACAAACTACTCAGCATTATCTGTCAAAATGCTGATATTTTATGCATATACAGAAACAATTAGCTCCACATGTTGATGAAAATTGTTCCCTTTGCTTCAGTAACAGATATACCGCTGAATTTACACATCGCAGTATGTTTTTTGTGCTTTTTTTAGAGTCTTACTACATATCTTTGTGGCTCTTATTAGCAAACTGAATATCAGATGATGTGGCAGACATTTACACACATAGTTCAGAGCTAGAGGCTCACTCCACTGGACATCCTTCCTGACCTGAGTCCTGCTACTTGTGCACTAATGTTAGTTATGCGCAGTTGCGCTTAAGAAAATCACACATCATTGGACGTGTCAAACATCAATTAAAAAATATATATTAAAGGGGTGTTTGCATGCGATTTGACTTGTTTAGCTTTAGTTAGTGTGTAATGTCGCTGCTTGAGCATTAACAGTATCTGCAAAGTTACAGCGCTGAAAGTTCACTGCAAACGGAGATATTGTCTTTTAAAGTTACGGCAGTTTATTGCCTACAAAAATGGCCGGTTTGGACTACAACGAGCTTCTTCCTGGGTTGGTGACATCATAAACCCTCGCTAGTCTCCGCAGATGTGACTTCTGCCTGTAATGGGAAGGGGCGTGGCCTTAACCTGTGCTTCAGCCAATAAAAATACAGGAAACTACATTTGGCCATCTGACCAATCTAAGACCATTGTGTTTTTCAGAGGGAGGGGCTTCAGAGAAGCAGGAAGCAGACGAGCCGTTCAAAGGACAGACAGCGGTGTGGAATAAAGGGAGGATAGAAGAAAAATACAGCGTTAGAAAGAGAAAGAAGTATTAAGACATGTTATACTGTGGCCCATAAACACAACCAAGCCTAGAATAAAACCAAGGAACCACCGCTTAGAGTAATAATCATGAATATTTTGAATGGGACTCGAGTGGACTCGGAAATAAGTCAGAGTCCTAATATGTTCAAGTACGAGTCAAGACCGAGTCCGAGTCTCGAGTACAAATCACTGTTTAGTTTGGTGTGCTGAAGCACCTTGTAGTCGTCACTCGTGGAGCCCTCCGCGGAGCCGAATGTGGCGGTGTTGGCCCACGCCCCGTCTCCTTCAGGCTGGCTCTGGTCATTCCCCTGCTGGCTGGACCAGCGGTCACCGACGGAGCACCGGCCTTTAATGTTGTTCTCATGGACGCTGGCCACTAAAGTCCACCCACCGCCGGCCGAACTCATGTCACAGAACGCCTGGTAATAAGAGCCGCTCGCTGTGGTCAGGATATACATGCCATCTGAGGAGACACAAACACAGAGGTGGACGAATACACAACTTCATTACTGGAGTAAAACTGCTGGTCTAATATTACTCCGTTACAAGTGAAAGTTTTTACTGCAGTAAAAGTACAGAAGTATTTGTTTTCTAAAGTACTTAAGTATCAAAAGTAAATTTCCTTCTTTCTTATGTCGCCGCATTATTGTATTATAGTTGTTTAAATGCACATTATGCCATCATGGTTTAAGCCAGTCAGTGACGCTCCATCTGACACACTAGCAGACGACTAACTTAAACTCATTTAAATACTAAAGTTACAAAGCTCTTTATAAAGCTGCTGTCACTTTAAGGCCGAATGCACGGGTCCAATACACTGATACACATCTGATATTCTCACACTGTTCACCTTCACTGAAGACAGAATCAACTTTGTTTATGTGAATCCTCCACTAAATGAGCATTTGGACATCCGTCTTCTTCCATTTTGCTCTAAACTATAAATCAGTGTTTAATAAATGCTGTGAAATCATTGAACTTCACGAGACTCTACAAGAGTGATTCCTGAAAGGCTTTCTGCAAAAACCCAAACACCTTTTAAAGAAGAAAAAAATCATCACTGACTTTCAAAGCTGCGACAGAAACGACTTTCCACTTCGAGGACCTTGATAGAAATGTAGTGGAGTAAAGAGGACGATATTTGTCTTTCAGATGGAGTGAAGTTAAAGTCAGAAGATTACAGAAAAAATAATACTCCAGTAAAGCACAGAGACTCAGACAGTGGACTTCAGTACAGGACTCGAGGAAATGAGCTGAGGGACTGAGCTCAAGCACTTTCACAAAGCTGCTTGACTCTGACCTAACTCAACTCACGGCTCATTCAATCATCATATAAAACAAGCCGAAGCATTGGAGTTATGAAGTGAGCAAAAGATAATGACTGACGAAAACACTTCCTCTCTGTTCAGATTCAGCTCTGCTCAGCTACACAAGGTGATGCATTGAGATTTCAAGCACTAAAAATACTTTTGGGTTGATGATCAGATCCTCATCTGAGAATGATTAGTGAAGGATCGTGACACTGAAGACTGGAGTAATGATGATAAACTCAGCTTTGATCACAGGAATAAATCACACTTTACTATATATTCACACAGAGAACAGATGATTTACACTGGAGGAATATATTACACTGCTTTACTGGAGTTATGATCAGATTAATGCAGCTCTAGTGAGTATACGTGAGAGAACATTAAAAAATCCAGTAACAAGGTTTCATTAGTTAACATTGTCTTAAAATGAGCAATACTTCGGCGTTTATTAATCTTAATCAATGGTAATTTCAACATTTAGGAATACAAGTTTTACATTAAAATTTGTATTTAATAAAAGTTGTAAAGTAACGTCAAAAACGGTTATTAAATGCCTTCACCCTCTGGTGCTCTTCGTTCATTTTCGACTGAATATTTGTGGGGTTTGGGGGTTTTTTTGTTTTGTTTTTGCTTCAGAATGATATGAAAACTGTTAAAGGTTTTGGCACGTGCTGTGGAACACACACAATCATGGACATTTCCCCACTTATTTCAATACAGAAATATTTTTTGTGTGCAGCAAATGGTAAAAAATTAGCTATAATTTATTTTTTCAGTCTATCTGAAATACTATCTCTTACATACATTGGTTTTCTTTAAATGTTATGACTTTCTCTCATTTAGGGTCATGAACATGCATGCAACGTTTCAACATGCTGATGCGTTTTGTCATATACACACAAAATAAATGTTACATTCGTGATGATCACGGGTCAATTTGACCCGCGTATTTTGTTGTTCTAAGGCAACTGTAGAAACCCAAAATAACACGTATTGGTTATACTTTGTTATTTTAGTTTTTTACTAACCTATGAAGCTAAAGAAATAGTTTTTCCCCCACTTATTTCAATACAGAAATATTTTTTTTATACCATAAATGGTAAAAAAATAGCTATAATTTCTTTTTTCAGTCTTTCTGAAATACTATCTAACCTACATTGGTTTTCTTTAAATGTTATGACTTTTTCTCATTTAGGTTTGTTAAAATGCATGCAAAGTTTCAACATATATCGTTTTGACATATACACACAAAATAAATGATACATTCGTGATGATCACGGGTCAATTTGACCCGCGTATTTTAATGTTCTAAGGCAACTGTAGAGACCAAAAATAACACTTATTGGTTATATCTAGTTATTTTAGTTTTTTACTAACCTAAATCATAAAACATGACCAGTAAATCGTAATTATTCAGAAGTTTTGACTGCACTCTTAGAAATAAAGGTTCTTAAATGGTTGTTTGGCAGGGTGTATGGTTCCATGGTAATATCCAAAGATCCTTTTTATTGCACAAAAGGTTATTTAGACTATAAAATGGTTAGGAAAAAAATGTTTTTTTGAACACAAAACTGTTCTTGAATGTTTCTCAAATGGCATCACTGTGAAAGCCCATTTTTGATTCCTGCACTCTAAAAAATGCTGGGTTAAAAACCACCCAAGTTGGGTTGAAAATGGACAAACCCAGAAATTGGGTTGTTTGAATGGGTCCATTCACTGGGTTCAAACAACGCAATTTCTGGGTTTGTTCATTTTCAACCCAGCTTGGGCTGTTTTTAACCCAGCATTTCTCGAGTGTGTCACCTTTATTTTGAAGTGTGTTTGATAATGAGAGACAGCTCTTACCCTGCGCGGCCGGATTCTTCTCTCTGATCTCCAGGCAGCTGCGAGCGAGACTCCTCAATCTGGCGTGATATTTGCCCAGCTCTGGGTTGACATATGAGCCATTGATAATGATCGGTTTAGGGGTGACCGGGGTTCCCAATACTGCAAACAAGACAGAGATATGAACGCCACATTCACAGACACATTTCAGAATAATGTCACGGCCATATTCCTGATCCCCTTACCCGTGTGCTGTAAGTGCAGAAGGCACATGAGGAAGAAGACGGTGTTGAGCATTGTGTCGAGTGTCCAGCTCTAGATGAGGATTGTTCTGCTGACCACCAGCTTTTATCTGCTGATATCTGGAGGAAAACTGCCATTGTGCAACACTGGTCGAGTGTAATCATTAAACATGAATTGGAAATCAGGGAAATGCCCAATACTGAAACACCAGTGCATCCTCATGGGCTGTTTACTTATCAGTTCGTCATGAGACATGACATCTATATTTGTGTTCCCGGCACGTGCTTTCATCACAACACATTATGGGAAAGTGTTCAGCCCGGCCTCCTCTGTTTACATCTCAGTGCCTCGGACCTGGCTTTTTTTACGGGAAAGTATTTGAGAAAGTAATTGTTGAATTCGGCTCTGATAGCTTCAGGCTGATAAACAAACAGAGATGATAATATACCGAAAAAAATCTATTATTTAACATCTCTCAATTGAGAAAAATACATTCATTCATTTATCAACAAAACTAGTAGGATTTGAATCATAAGGGAACACTTGCAGGCTTCTACCTTTCACAGTGAATGTTTTTTCTTTTCTTCCAGCTGTAGCTTTGCATTTCTCCTTTATTTTTCTATTCATCTCTTGCGGATTCACATTGTGTCACTGTGCAGAATGATTAAATGCCCAGCAGGACATTTGCTTGCCCAAGTCTTGTAAACATACTGTGCCTTTAATGAAGCGAACCCAACCAAGGCCAATGTCCACTGGAGTGTTCCAGTCTGTGTGTTCATACTAGGCATTTCCCAATGTGCTAACTTCCCAAAAATAGACCCTCCTGAACGCTTTGGGAAATTCACCACATCTCAGAGAATATCAATAGTTAGGTTGGTGCAATAATAAGGATTCACAATTATTAATTTGCTTGTTTCAAATACACACCGGTCAGGCATAACATTATGACACTGCTGATCTCTTGATCACGGCTCCTGTTAGTGGGTGGGATATATTAGGCAGCAAGTGAACATTTAGTCCTCAGAGTTGATGTGTGTGAAGCAGGAGAAATGGGCAAGCGTAAGGATTTGAGCGAGTTTGGCCAAATTGTGACGGCTAGACGACTGGGTCAGAGCATCTCCAAAACTGCAGCTCTTGTGGGCTGTTCCCGGTCTGCAGTGGTCAGTATCTATCAAAAGTGCTCCAAGGAAGGACCAGTGGAGAACCGGCCACAGGGTCATGGGCGGCCAAGGCTCATTGATGACCGTGGGGAGCGAAGGCTGGCCCGTGGGGTCCGATCAAACAGACGAGCTACTGGAGCTCAAACTGCTCCAGAAGTTAATGCTGGTTCTGATAGAAAGCTGGCAGAATACACAGAGCAGCTCAGTTTGAGGAGCACAACAACCAGTTTGAGGCGTTGACTCGGCCTCCAGATTCCCCAGATCTCAATCCAATCGAGCATCTGTGGGATGAGCCGAACAAACAAGTCCGATCCATGGAGGCCCCACCTCGCAATTTACAGAACATAAAGGATCTGCTGCTACCATCTTGGTGCCAGATACCACAGCACACCTTCAGGGGTCTAGAGGAGTCCATGCCACACACAATATTAGGAAGGTGGTCGTAATGTTATGCCTGATCGCTGTGTATTATAAATACAAAACTATAAAGAATTCAATTTAGAAAAAAATATTATTTATTTTATTATTATTGAATTATTATTACTACTGTAAGTAGTCCTGATACACTCACCAACTGTTGCTCTTGCTTTATAGTCAGATAGTACCAGTGTTGGGGAAGTTACTCTAAAAAAGTAATTACTAGTTACTAATTACATCTTCAATAGTGTAATATAGATTACTGTACAAATTACTCTCTCCAAAAAGTATTTAATTATTACTTTTTAATTACTTTCTAAATCATATATCAACCCTCGAGTTAAGCGATTCAATGTTAGACGTGAAACGGCTCTTCTAATTCATTCAAATACAATATAAATTCACATAAATTACTCTTATTAACTGACCAAAGTATTACAAATGTGAGAAGGATTCATAAAAACATGCATTTTAAATACTAAAGACTTTAAATGTTGATGTTAAGTCCACTATTAAATTATGTATAATTATATTTAGTATTCAGTTCAATTATCAGAAGGAACTGTAATTAAAGTACAGAAAAAATAAGAGTAATCGCTTACTTTACTTTTTCAAGGGAAAATAAATTAAAATACAGTAACTAATTACACCCAGCCCTGGATAGAAGATGAAATAATCTTAATAGAGATTGTTTATTGTAGTATGTTCATGTGGATTGTGAACTGATTTATACACAATGACACTTAAAATTCTGGCTCAGATCATAATTCGATGCATACGTGTAAACACACAAATCTTCATGAGATCCGATTTTTCTGCATCCGTTCTGATCCACTCACAAATGTGGTGTTAAATAATCAGATACATATCCCCATGGGCGTCGGAACCATTGTGTGTGTGTGTGGGACGAGACCCACCCACTTTTTATGACCAATGATATTGGACCCGCCCACTTTTTATGACCAATGATATTGGACCCACCCACTTTTTATGACCAATGATATTGGACCCACCCACTTTTTATGACCAATGATATTGGACCCGCCCACTTTTTATGACCAATGATATTGGACCCACCCACTTTTTACGACCAATGATATTGGACCCGCCCACTTTTTATGACCAATGATATTGGACCCACCCACTTTTTATGACCAATGATATTGGACCCACCCACTTTTTATGACCAATGATATTGGACCCGCCCACTTTTTATGACCAATGATATTGGACCCACCCACTTTTTACGACCAATGATATTGGACCCGCCCACTTTTTATGACCAATGATATTGGACCCACCCACTTTTTATTTGCTTCCGACGCCCACACTGTAAAAATGTTTTGTTGGTTTAACTTAAAAAAGTAAGTAACCTGGTTGCCTTCAAATTTTGAGTTGATTGAAATTAAAAATTTGAGTTGATACAATGAAGGATATTTGTTTAATAAATAGAAACTCAAAATATTATTGTATCTGAACCACATAAAAAATGTGATAAATCATGAAAATAGCACAATTTGGCTGCGTCATCACAAATAAAACACACAGTTACCCAATATGCTTACAAAATCTGTTAATAATATTTTAATAAAGGTTGTCGAATCTCAAAAATGTTCATTGTATTAACTCAACATTTTAATTTCAATGAACTCAAAATTTTAAGGCAACCAGGTGACTTATTTTCTAAATATTTGTTTACAGCGCAGGCATATCCCATATCTGGCCATCTGACCTGCATCTAAACACATATCTGATTTCCCCTGTAGTTCCAAACCACCACAACATGAGGACGGAACAAAGATCACTTTTTAATGTGGTATTATGAAGCAGACATGCATATATTCACTCGCAATAAAACTCTCAGGTTTATTTATAAGAACTTGTTAGTTGAGAAATCGCGCACACGCAGACACATTCAGGATCTTTTTCCTGCCCCTTGTTTTAAAATGTCCATTTAGGTCAGTGGTGCGTGAACACACATCCCTCTCCCGTCTCTGTTTCCGAGCAGCCTTGACAGATTAACCTCAGGATGAGGTCTGGTGTGAATAATGTCACCTGTGGAGTTGAAGAGGCGGAGCTCTGCAGGTGTCAGTAAAGGCCCTCAGTCTCTCTTCACCTCACAGGGACGGAACGGGCGGCCGCTGGCAAACAAAACCTACCTTTAATACTTAAAGTCCCCCTGTGGTGAAAATCAAGTTTTTAAAGTTGTTAGTATGTATATGTGGTGATTTTATTATGCTTTAAGACAAACCAATCACATATTCATAAGCTGAAAATAACACTCTTTAAAACTGCAGTGAACAACATATCATTAGCTATGACTGCTGTGGGCGGAGCTTTGGCATATCATTAACTATGACTGCTATGGGCGGAGCTTTAGCATATCATTAACTATGACTGCAGTGGGCGGAGCTTTGGCATATCATTAAATATGACTCCTGTGGGCGGAGCTTTGGCATATCATTAAATATGACTCCTGTGGGCGGAGCTTTAGCATATCATTAACTATGACTGCTATGGGCGGAGCTTTGGCATATCATTAAATATGACTCCTGTGGGCGGAGCTTTGGCATATCATTAACTATGACTGCTGTGAGCGGAGCTTTAGCATATCATTAACTATGACTGCTGTGGGCGGAGCTTTGGCATATCATTAAATATCACTGCTGTGGGCGGAGCTTTGGCATATCAGTAACTATGACTGCTGTGGGCGGAGCTTTGGCATATCATTAAATATGACTGCTGTGGGCGGAGCTTTAGCATATCATTAACTATGACTGCTGTGGGCGGAGCTTTAGCATATCATTAACTATGACTGCAGTGGGCGGAGCTTTAGCATATCATTAACTATGACTGCTGTGGGCGGAGCTTTGGCATATCATTAAATATGACTGCTGTGGGCGGAGCTTTAGCATATCATTAACTATGACTGCTGTGGGTGGGGCTTTAGCATATCATTAACTATGACTGCTGTGGGCGGAGCTTTGGCATATCATTAAATATGACTGCTGTGGGCGGAGCTTTAGCATATCATTAACTATGACTGCTGTGGGCGGAGCTTTAGCATATCATTAACTATGACTGCAGTGGGCGGAGCTTTAGCATATCATTAACTATGACTGCTGTGGGCGGAGCTTTAGCATATCATTAAATATGACTGCTGTGGGTGGAGCTTTGGCATATCATTAACTATGACTGCTGTGAGCGGAGCTTTAGCATATCATTAACTATGACTGCTGTGGGCGGAGCTTTAGCATATCATTAACTATGACTGCAGTGGGCGGAGCTTTAGCATATCATTAACTATGACTGCTGTGGGCGGAGCTTTGGCATATCATTAAATATGACTGCTGTGGGCGGAGCTTTAGCATATCATTAACTATGACTGCTGTGGGTGGGGCTTTAGCATATCATTAAATATGACTGCTGACTAAATATGACGGCACATCTGGCTCTTTATTACTCCTTCATTCAAGTTTCTTTATCGCTCAATGTGTCAACATTGCACACTAAAAGCTGCGATTATATATTTGAACACCGCGATATACAAACGACACAGAAAAGGTTCAACTGATTCACACATTTAATCATCACCATTATAAAGCCAAATCATCCAGTCCTAGCAGGCAGTAACGCTTAAACATTTGACTAGCTGACAAAACCAACAATCGATTAACTATCAAGACTGACTAATGCTATTTTCCCCTTGCCAATGCTCTTTTATACCTTTATTTTAAATGCAGTTGCCAGGGTGCTCTGTATGGGTGCAGGAGCATTGCTAAGGGGTTTTATGTGGTTTATGTTAGTACAGTAAAATTGTTTTTAAAAAATATGTTAGTTTAGTAAATGCATGTGTGAGTCATTTATAGTGAGTGATTTGTCCATGCAAAAATCTCCAAATCAAATCAACAACCCATGTACAGATCCAAGTCCTGCCCTACATTACAACAACACTGCAAGTGTTTATTCCCAGACAGCAACATACTGTTGGCCCAGATCCAGGCCAAATCTGGTACATGTAGATTTAACGTGTACCAGATGTGGGCCGGATCTGGGCCGAAACTATGTGGCTGTCTGGTTTATGACACTAACATCTACTTCATAGTCTGTGTATTTATGCACATTTCATTGTCAGCTCTTAAACAATGAATGGAAAGTGCCCAGAAGTCTCCAACTTTCTGCAGAGTCAACAGCTCCAGACCTCCAGACTTCTGTGGCCTTCAGATGAGCTCAAGAACAGCGTAGAGAGCTTCATGGAATGGGTTTCCATGGCCGAGCAGCTCATCCAAGCCTTACATCACCAAGAGCAATGCAAAGTGTGGGATGCAGTGGAGTAAAGCAGCCGCCACTGGACTCTAGAGCAGTGAGACGTGTTCTCTGAGCGACCAATCACGCTTCAGTCTGACAATCACATGGACAAGTCTGGGTTTGGCAGTCGCCAGGGGAACGGGACTTGCCTGACTGCATTGTGACAAGTGTGAAGTTTGGTGGAGGGGGGATTATGGGGGGGGTTATTTTTCAGGGCTTGGCGCCTTAGTTCCAGTGAAAGGAACTCTTAATGCTTCACCAAGACATTTTGGACAATTTCATGCTCCTGACTTTGTGGGATCAGTTTGTGGACGGCCCCTTCCTGTCCCAGCATGACTGCGCTCCAGTGCACAAAGCGTCGGTCCATAAAGACATGGATGAGGAGTTTGGTGTGGAGGAACTGGACTGGCCTGCACAGAGTCCTGAGCTCAACCCGATAGAACAGCTTTGGGATGAATTAGAGCGGAGACTGAGAGCCAGGCCTTCTCGTCCAACATCAGTGCCTGACCTCACAAATGAGCTTCTAGAAGAATGGGCAAAAATCCCCATAAACACACTCCTAAACCTTGAGGAAAGCCTTCCCAGAAGAGCTGGAGCTGTGAGAGAGGGTGGGCCGACTCCAGATTAAACCCCACGGGTTAACAATGGGATGGCATTGTAGTTCATGTGTATGTAAAGGCAGGGGTCACAACACTTTTGCAATATAGTGTATCTTTAGTCAAATTAGTGCTCACAAGCTTAGGAGGCATAAAGAGTCTCTGATGTGCCTGTATTTCCTAAAACAGATGTTTGAGACGCACTCCTTCTACTTCAGTCTGATTTAACAGGGTTTTATCTTCTTTCGGCTCAACCTTCCAGTCTGAATCCTGTCTTTTCTTCATCTCCTGCTGGACTCTCTCTCTCACTCAGAGATGAGACTTTGTGATATAGTTCAACAGAATGGATCACTTGTCCTCATTTCGTTGTCATGCTCTGTGATGTCCTGTTTTTTAAAGTCTTTTCATCTTCGTTACGAGAGGCTTGACGGTGCAGCTTGTTTGTCAGATGGCCATAGTTTTGTGAATATCCATCTGGAGATAAGAGGCTGTTGTCTGTCAGGAATGTGTTGTGAGATTGTTCGGCATTCCTTCCAGACCAACTGACCTCACGCCAGTGAAACTTGTGTTTATATGAGTCTTCACCATTTCCTCTCCTTCTGCCCAAAGCATCAACAACAAGTAGCAGCTCACCTCGGCCGGCTGGTTTACTGTGTCACCGTCCATTGTTTAAGCCACACAATGATGTTTAGCTGGTCCTGGTGTGGTAAGGGGAAGCGGGGGAGGCTCATGAAACATGCACACACACACATGCACACACACACATGCACACACACACACACACACACACACACACACACACACACACACACACACACACACACACACACACACACACACACACACACACACACACACACACGCACACACGCACACACACACTCAAACGTACGTACACACACACACACACACACACACACACACACACACACACAAACACACACACACACACACACACACACACACACACACACACACACACACACACACACACACACACACACACACACACACACACACACACACACACACACACACACACACACACACACACACAAAATTATGTCGGGACTGTGGTCTAATTTAAATCACATATGCCATGTCGAAGAAAACCTCAGCGGCGCAATGTGGCATCCAGAGACAGGATATCCTGGGGCTTTAGTTTTTGTGCATGTGGGAAAAACTCACAAATAATTGCATTATGTTTTTGCACACATGCATGTGTGGTATTCGGAAGAGAAAGTGGGAGAGATATACATCTCTATGTGCAGCTTTGCCCACCATTCACATGATTATTACTGGAAAATATAGATCCTCAGCTGGGTGAACCTTTTTTCATGCAACACAAAATAAATACAGCTCATGCCACACTATAGCTTTGTATGGAAGCTTGTTTCCACCACTAAATGAAAAAACAAATGCTTCTTTTTTTCTCAAAATTGCGAGTTTTAAATATAATTTATTATAGAGTTATAAAGTCATAATTCTGTGATATAAAGTCATAATTGTGACATATAAAGTGACAATTCTGTGATATGAAGTCATAATTGTGAGATATAAAGTCATAATTCTGTGATATAAAGTCATAATTGTGAGATATAAAGTCATAATTCTGTGATATAAAGTCATAATTGTGAGATATGAAGTCATAATTGTGAGATATAAAGTCATAATTCTGTGATATGAAGTCATAATTGTGACATATAAAGTCATAATTCTGTGATATAAAGTCATAATTGTGAGATATAAAGTCATAATTCTGTGATATGAAGTCATAATTGTGACATATAAAGTCATAATTCTGTGATATAAAGTCATAATTGTGACATATAAAGTCATAATTCTGTGATATAAAGTCATAATTCTGTGATATGAAGTCATAATTGTGAGATATAAAGTCATAATTCTGTGATATGAAGTCATAATTGTGAGATATAAAGTCATAATTCTGTGATATGAAGTCATAATTGTGAGATATAAAGTCATAATTCTGTGATATGAAGTCATAATTGTGAGATATAAAGTCATAATTCTGTGATATGAAGTCATAATTGTGAGATATAAAGTCATAATTCTGTGATATAAAGTCATAATTGTGAGATATAAAGTCATAATTCTGTGATATGAAGTCATAATTGTGAGATATAAAGTCAGAATTGAGATATAAAGTCAGAATTAAGATATAAAGTCATAATTGTGAGATATAAAGTCAGAATTGAGATATAAAGTCAGAATTAAGATATAAAGTCATAATTGTGAGATATAAAGTCATAATTCTGTGATATAAAGTCATAATTCTGAGATATAAAGTAACAATTTCGAGATATAAAGTCATAATTCTGTGAAATAAAGTAGGATTTCTGAGATATAAAGCCATAATTGTGAGATATAAACGTGCAATTACTCTTTTATTTTTTTATTTAGTGGCGGAAACGGCCTTTTTGATAACTTTGACTTTAACGGTTCCACATTCGCAGTAAATCCCAGGGCTCATTGCTTTAATATCTGTCCGTTGTGACCCGGAGAAAGAGAGGGAAGGGGAGAAAGAGAGGGAAGGGGAGAAAGAGAGGGAAGGGGAGAAAGAGAGGGAAGGGGAGAAAGAGAGGGAAGGGGAGAAAGAGAGGGAAGGGGAGAAAGAGAGGGAAGGGGAGAAAGAGAGGGAAGGGGAGAAAGTCGAGCTCAAACCGCTGGGACACGGCGTGGGGAGCCACAGGAGAACATGAGGACTCAAACCCCTGGTTTACACTCCGTCCAAACGGAGTTAATTAGAAAACGGAGAGAGGATTATGTGTGAAAGCAAAGCCGTGTTTATTTAAGAGATAGACCGCGATCACATGGCGTGACCTCTGACCCCTGAGAAACACATGCACACTAGCTCTAAGAGAAAGAATAACTCCATAGTGCCCAGTTCATGAGCATCAGATCGCACATAAATACACAAGCAGCCTTGATCTCTGAGAGCACGCGTTTAGGAACAGGACAAGGCTGCTATCACCGCTCGTGTTATCACTCTGGGAAAAGCTTTTATTGGCTCGCAGGTAATGGGATAGTTTGTGTTAGGAGACCCCCATGTAGAGAGGAAGCGGGGTCTGCTTTTTTCACCATCCTCTTTTCATTGGCCACAGGCCCTCAATAACATTAGCCCCTCGCTTGAATAACCAAAACCAGTGGGAGACGTTTGATATATGAAGGCCTGACAATAATGTAACAATATTTACCTTAAAATGGATAAAAGCATCTGCCAAATGCATAAATGTAAATGTTAATGTGAAAATGCATGTATGTGAATGCTAGCACATTTCATTCATTTACAGATAATCCTTTTACTTTCGTTAATCTAGCATAATGTTCATTATTAGTTAAATGCATTAAATTGCATTTGCATATATAGAATTAGGTTACCCTTTTTGGTAACACTTTACAATACGTGTGCGCTAATATGCATTAACTCCTGCTTAACTAATGCACAGATAATCATGAGTTAATGTCTGACTCCTGAAGAACTAACACATTTATTAATGATCACTGCATCAGCAACTAATGAGCATTAAATATGATTAATATATTAAATAATATATGAATTAAATATGACATCATGTATTCATTCCCTAATAACCTATTATATTAACTAATAATGTAAATTAATGTGTTAATTACCACAACGGGTCAAAGCCATGCATTTCAACTTCCAGTGTCTGCTTTAATGAATCATTAGCTGATGATTTATAAAGGTTTCATTATGTACTTTACTTGTTGAGGCACATCCACTTGATTTTACAGTGGCATTGTTACAGTGTACTTATATATTTAAGTACTGAGTAATATTAATTATCTACATACTATAACTACATGGCCATACTACTTACTATAGGGTTATTATGGTAGGATTAGGGTTTGGTTGGGGGTTAGTTGCATGTAATTATGTTACATTTACAATTAACTACATGGAACATATGCCACAAGGACACTGTAAAAAAAAAGAGTTGCCTAGAATTATATTTCCACTAGTTTTTTTTTTAAATCAAATATTTTCTTTCCAGTACAAATAACATGCATGAATGAGTAAGATTGAAGTAAAAAATAAAATAAAAATCAACATTATTATTTGGTATGTCTGTCAAAGTGATGCCAAAACTAAAAATGCATGTTGACTAAGCCCAGCAATCCCAGAAACCCATTAGATGCATCAAACTGAAGGACAGCCCAGTTATTTTGGTTTGGGATTGTAAAGCGAGCCCTGAGGGTTGTGTCAGTGTGTCACAGGGGTGAGTATCTGGGTTTGTGATAACAGGTTCTGGACTTTACATCAGCACTCTCAGAGTTCAGATCCAGGTCTCTGTTTGGTTTTCGGGCCCCTGAGGGCCTCACCTTAGGCTCGCTTCAACACCGATGACAGATTCCACAGACCACAGCT
The DNA here is from genome assembly GCF_024679245.1 of Pseudorasbora parva. Classification (NCBI taxonomy): domain Eukaryota; kingdom Metazoa; phylum Chordata; class Actinopteri; order Cypriniformes; family Gobionidae; genus Pseudorasbora; species Pseudorasbora parva. Next base: position 1,531,567 of record NC_090182.1, read on the forward strand.
CTTATTGTGTTTATTTAGCCCGTTTGGAAACGGAGTAAAGTCAGATGTGTGGAGAGCTAGAGGCAGTGAATGAAAGAAGTGTGATCATGTTTCGACTCATTTCTTCAGAATCCACTAACTTCTAGAGATGGCACTGTAGACTCCTCCCTCGGTGTCTGTGATTGGCTCAAGGGCCATTCCCACTCAATGTGCCATCCCAGAATCCACAGCTCCTCACTTTAGTCCTGAGCCGGGAAACAGCAGCTGTGTGTGAGTGAGTACTGCTGGAGAATAATCTGGCTGAAGATAGACCGCTTTATTTTGCTAAACAGAAGGGTTATGTGTATGGTTTTGTAGTGTGAATAGTGATCAATAGTTGTAGTATGCTATTGGCATTAAGTAATGTGTGATATGTTTTAAGGTTAACACTTCTTTTAAGTTTTTTCATGATTATCATTGTGACTTTTATATTTACTGTAATTGGTCATTTATAGAGTATCTGGTGGTATAAACTATGTTTAACTCTTCAACAGCATTTAAAGTATTTCCTTTTAACCATTGAGTAGTAGTTTTGTGATGCATTAGAAAGCCTATTTTGACTCTACGTCAGCTTTGTTTACAAATCAGAAGGCTTTATATATATATACATATAGTTTTGTCGTGTGAATAGTGATCAATAGTTTACCATGATTGTTTATTGTAATGTGCTAATTGCATTAAGTGCTCTGTTTTAAGGTTAACACTTCTTAAACTTAATTTTCATGATTATTATTCTTGTGGCTTTTACATTTACTGTAATTGGTAGTTTATAGAGTATCTAGTTGTAGTGGCATAAATTATTTTTAACTCTTCAACATTCATTTTAACCATGGTTTATCGGTTTTGTGAATTGTAGGTGTTTTGTGATGCATTAGAATGCATATCTAGACTCTACGTCAGCTTTATTTACAAATCAGAAGGGTTTATATATATATGGTTTTGTAGTAACTTCGTTTTAAGGTTAACACTTCTATTAAGTTTTTCATGATTATCATTCTTGTGAGTTTCATATTGGCTGTAATTGGTAGTTTATAGAGTATCTAGTTGTAGTGGTATAAATTATTTTAACTCTTCAACAGCAGAGTAGGTTTGTTTATAGGTTTTGTGAATTGTGGATGCTTTGTGATGCATTAGAATGCCTATCTAGACTCTACGTAAAAGGAAATAGGAAAGCTCACACACAGTCATGCTCCAGGTTTTGCTTCTTCTGGTTGCTCTTATTGAGTGTCCATCCTGTTACGCCCACAATGTGGGCTCCGCTCCCCTAATTATCCAATATCGTGTCTGGGAAGAACAACCCTCGGGGACAAGGGTGGGTCGCCTCCTGGATGACCTACGTGAGCGCGGGGTGACGGGGTCACTGGAAAACTTCCAGGTCGTCCAGCATGGGCATCAACCACCAGTCACAATTGCTTCAAGGGATGGTACTGTGTCAACATTAGGAAGGCTGGATCGTGAGGAGCTTTGCTCGGGAGCAGAACTTTGTAATCTGGCATTTAGTGTGCTCTACAGGAAAGGTGGTGCTATGCATTTCCTCTCGGTTCATGTGGAGTTGATGGACCTAAATGACCACAGCCCAGTTTTCCCAAGTCTAGTGCAAGAGGTGGAGATCTCAGAGACAGCCTCGCTGAGAATGCGCATCCCTCTGGACCATGCTGTGGATCCAGATGCAGGACAAAATGGCTTGCAATATTACACCCTGTCTTCCAATCTGCACTTTGCTCTGGATGTCCGAACCCCCGGGGGCGCCGAATTAGTGGTCATCAAAGAATTAGACAGGGAGTTGCAGCCATCTTTCGAGCTGGTTCTGACAGCATGGGACAAAGGAAACCCACCAAAATCAGGCAGCACGAAAGTCATAATCACAATTCTTGACTCCAACGACAATAGCCCCATGTTTGAGGAGGCCCCGTCAGTTATTGAGCTCGCAGAGGACACAATTCGTGGGACGAGTGTTGTTAATCTCCGTGCTACAGATCCTGATCAAGGTGCTAATGGGGAGGTGGAATACTCCCTTAGTAAACACGCCCCCGCGGAAGTGCAAAGACTATTCAGCATCCATCCCAAAACAGGTGCTTTGACTTTACAAGGCCTCTTAGACTTCGAAGAAAAGAAGGTGTATGAGGTAGATATCCAAGCTCGAGATCTGGGGCCCAATGCCATCCCGTCCCACCACAAGTTGCAGGTAAAATTGCGAGATGTCAACGATAATGCCCCTCGGATACACATAACATGGACCCCAGCGAATTCCCCCGTCGCAACGGTCAAAGAAGGAGCACCAAATGGATCTTTCCTCGCTCTTGTGATGGTGTCTGATGCCGATTCTGGGGCAAATGGGCAGGTAGGAGTGCACATTCTCAGTGGATCCGGCCCCTTCAGACTCAAACAGATCCATGGAGACAATTACATGGTCGTTACCAATGATACTCTTGATCGTGAGAGACAAATGGAATATAACGTTACTCTTCTAACGCAAGACAGCGGGGATCCTCCTCTATCCTGCGTTAAGCACATGACTGTCCATGTTTTGGATGAAAACGACAACGCACCAAAGTTCACCAAAAGTCACTACCGGAGTGTCCTCAAAGAGAACAACAAACCTGGCTTTCATTTCTTGACTTTGGAGGCTAATGACGTTGACCTGGATCACAGCGGAAGGGTATCATTCTCCATTAAAGAGTCAAATGAACTTGGGACACCCACAGCATTTTTCTCTGTCCACCGCAGCAGTGGGGCTGTAACTGTCCAACAAAAATTAGACTATGAGGAATCCCATTCCTACTCTTTTATTGTGGAGGCTGTAGATCAAGGACACCCACCAATGACCAGTAGTGCAACAGTGGAGGTCGAGATACTGGACGTTAATGATAATTACCCCGTAATTCATGAGCCTACACCCAAGAAGGGAGTTGCATTGCTAAGTGTCCCAGTGAATGTGGACAAAGGGGAGATTGTGACTGAACTTGGAGATAAAGCTCTGGAGGATAACTTCCACAAACCAAGAAATTACTCTTCCCTCAACAAGCCCGAAGGTTTTCTGGCCACTACCATTCGGGCCAGTGATCCAGATTCTGGTCTCAATGGAAGACTCAGTTTTAGTATAACAGATGGCAACCCTTCTAGCATATTTTTTCTGGACAAAACCTCTGGACAGCTCTATGTGAACACGTCTAACGCCACAGAACTGATTGGCAGAACTTTTAAGCTGGGCGTAGCGGTATCTGATATGGGAACACCTATGCTAACCACAAGAGCCACTTTGGAAGTAACTTTCATCAACTTTCGTGATCACCTGAAGAACTTGTCTCACGATAACCAGGCCCAGTACAGTAACACAATGCTTTTGGCCATTTGCCTTGGATCAACCTGCTTGGTTTTATTTCTAGCCATTGCTTTGGCCAAGACATTCTGTCATCCTGACAAACGGGACAACCGTGCTTACAATTGTAGACAAGCCGAGTCAACCTACACCCGCCACCCACGTCGGCCTCAAAAGCACATTCGCAAGACTGACATCCAGTTGGTTCCGGCGCTTCGAGGTCGCAAAGAAACCCCACAAGAAGATGAAGCTGAGGCACTGCCATCTACAGCACCCTTAGTGGAAAAACCAAACCCACATGGCCAGTTTACCCTAACACCAACTCTTGCGCGAATGACCCAAAATCAAGCTCATATGGAAATGGATGGGAATCCACCGCTCACTCAAAGCAAGATACTCAGAAAGCCCGGGAGCATAGAGTGGAATGGAGCACTTCCTTATAGCCCAGGCACACCATATCGAACCCTGCAAAAGACCAGGAATTCGTCCTCCTCATCTTTCGCAAACTCACAGACCAGCACTCTCAGACGCAACAAAACCGACGAAGTCAAGCCCACTACCATCGACCCCTCACAAAGTATAGCTTCACTTCCTAGCAATCAAGCCACATTACGGAGACCGAAAACCATGGAAAGAAGAGGAAGGATGGACGAGTCGGACCACAGGCAGATCCTAAGGAACCTTGTTCGGCTTTCAATGGCGGCCTATGCAGAGAACGGCTCTATTGAACTGTCCTCTGCCTCACCAGAGGTGCAAGTAAGATACTTATTTTTACTATTTTAACATTTCAGATATACATTAGACCAACTTTGAAGGGTATCGTCTTCAATGTCAAGGCACTCCAGTTCATATAATCTCAAGTAGATGATAGTTTTCCCATTCCACTGGATACTGGATATCTATAGCGGCCTAAGGGGACAGTTGACAGATGATGAAGGCATGATGAAGTGTATTCAGACACAGTTCAGTGTCACACAGTAACTTAAACCTTTAATATGCCTCGGGAGAAAACGCTGCCAATCTTCAAAGTTATCACATTACAGAGTCCGACTGAGTGTGAGAAGAAAATAATGATTTGTTGCATGTTTGAGGGGGCAGCTACTTAGATACTTCTGCAGAGTAATATTATCCTTCTCAGGCATGTATGGGCTGGAGGGAGTCTGCAACAAATTGCTTGTACTGATCTGATTCTCATTAAAGGGATAGTTCAGCCATAAATGAGCCTGTGATGTTTATCTGCAGGGCGTCCGAGATGTAGGTGTGTGTGTTTCTTCAGGAGAACACAAATGAAGATTTTTTAACTCAGCCGTTGCTCGTATAATGCGTGTCAATGGGGTGTGTTTCTATGAGAGTAAAACACACACACACACACATACGAGTCCATATTAAACCCTGAGGCTCGTGGAGACACACTGATGTCTTAAGACACGAAACGAGCGCTTTCTGCCAGAAACACAACAGTATTTGTGTTATTTTACCTCATATCAGACGAATCTCATCTAGTGTTCCCAGCGCCATTACTTCTGCCGGAGAAGGTCAAAATATCAGCGCGATCATAGATATATTTACATAGATTCCTCGTTAGTGTCTGCATTGCAAAAAATGAATTTCTTACTTGTTTCAGAAACAAGAGTTTTTGTCTTGTTTCTAGTCCAAACATCTACAAATTCTTAACTTGAGGAAAAAATAACTCAAAATGAAGAGAGTTTTTCCTTAAAATAAGATAAATAATCTGCCAATGGGGTGAGAAAAATAATCTTAATTCAAACAGAAAACAAGATTATTATTCTCACCCCATTGGCAGATTATTTATCTTATTTAAGGCAAAAACTCTCTTCATTTTGAGTTTTTTTTTTTTCCAAAACAAGACAATTTTTACTTGTCTAGTAAATGTTTCTTAATGTAAGAATTTTTAGATATTTTGACTAGAAACAAGACAATAATACTGAGTAAGAGAAGCATACATAAATATATCTATGATCGCGCTGATATTTTGACCTCACTCACCAGAAGTAATGGCGCTGGGAACACTAGATGAGATTCGTCTGATATGAGGTAAAATAACACAAATACTGTTGTGTTTCTGTCAGAAAGCGATCGTTTCGTGTCTTAAGACATCAGTGTGTCTCCACGAGCCTCAGGGTTTAATATGGACTCGTATGTGTGTGTGTGTGTGTTTTACTCTCATAGAAACACACCCCATTGACACGCATTATACGAGCAACGGCTGAGTTAAAATCTTCATTTGTGTTCTCCTGAAGAAACAAACACACCCACATCTGGGACGCCCTGTAGATAAACAACACAGGCTCATTTTGGGGGCAACTATCCCTTTAAATAAAAATAAAAAACTGGAAAATAGAAGAGAGAATAACTACATTTCACCAGTTTATATTTCACAATAGCCAAAAGTGCTGTGCTAGTCAAACGGTGTATCCTTTGGGTCCACCCAGATGCTTACCTCCACCAAAGCGTTCAGCAGAAACAAAAGGTCCTGGCACAGGTTCGAGTCCTCACGTGAATTAGTCAGGAAGAGCGTGGATCCTGACCTCCCTTTCTCTTTCTTTCTCTTTTCCTCCTCTCTAATCCACCCTCCCTCACTCGCTTGGCCCAGTTGGCAAATTAGACCTGTGGCGGCTGCAGAGGAAAAGGGCCGAAATGTCAGCCAAGGCTGGGTTTCTTATGTGCATCCTGGAAGGAAATAGGCTCTAGAAGAATAGACCCTGTGTAGAAACAGCTTCCTGCCTCCCCATCAGCCCTTCCACAACTCTAAATTAAAGGGTTGTCTGCATGCGATTTGACTTATTTAACTTTAGTTAGTGTGTAATGTCGCTGCTTGAGCATTAACAGTCTCTGCAAAGTTACAGCGCTGAAAGTTCACTGCAAACGGAGATATTGTCTTTTAAAGTGACGGCAGTTTATTGCCTACAGAAATGGCTGCTTTGGACTACAACGAGCTTCTTCCTGGGTTGGTGACATCATAAACCCTCGCTAGTCTCCGCAGATGTGACTTCTGCCCGTAATGGGAAGGGGCGTGGCCTTAACCTGTGCTTCAGCCAATAAAAATACAGGAAACTACATCTGACCAATCTAAGACCATTGCGTTTTTCAGAGGGAGGGGCTTCATAGAAGCAGGAAGCAGACGAGCCGTTCAAAGGACAGACAGTGGTGTGGAATAAAGGGAGGATAGAAGAAAAATACAGCGTTTAAAAAAGTATTAAGACATGTTATACTGCGCCCCATAAACACAACCAAGCCTAGAATAAAAACACAGAACCGCCGCTTCAACAAACTCACTAACCCATTTTCCCATCCCAGAATGATTAATGTAGGCTGGCCGTCTATGTTGTTGTAGCTTAAACAAATTACGGCCTTCAAACTTGTCAGCCATTGGACATGTGGGGGTTCATCTTGAAGAAGTCTGGCTTCTCCCAAGGAGTTTTGCTTTTAAAATAAATATCAAATATCTTAATATCCAAATAAAATGAATTACTAAATGAACTATACCAATGATCTGCCAACATTGTCTCTCTCTGATAAATTAAAATAAGCTGATAACATCACTGTTTACTCCAGAACGACTGTACAGCCAAATCTAATTCTGCTGCAGTATTGCCCTGTTTGACACTGAAGCTGCTCAAATTTTTATGATGCATTGTGTGTGTTTTTAATTGTACAGCAGGTGTCTCAGCTCCTGTCTCTTTTGCATCAAGGACAACTTCAGCCTCGACCCAATTTCCGAGGAAACAAGTATTCGCACAGAACCGGCCGGTAAACCTTTTTTTATCCTCCTTTTGACCATTTCTCTTGACTAAATAAACACAGTGCTCATCCCTGAGCTAAAGCAATACCACAATAACCACACTAGCCATCTTAGTCAGGTTACCAGAGTTGAGATTTTATCCGGTATATTTCTGGGAAGTAGCCGTCAGTCAGTGAGTATGAGGGCTTCACACACAGATTGGTATCCAGATGAATCCACAACTGTTTATAATTTAACTTATGTTCATTTTAGAGTCAAGGATAGACTGTGATTCATCTGTGCAAGACTCGGCTTGCTGAACACAAAGACATCAGTCAGCCACGCTTCCTTTTGCTGTGTGCTGTATGGTTTGAGTTTCAGTGTTAGCTCACAGTAAAATCCCAGAACATTATTTAACTGATTAGAGATAATAACATACCTGATATTCCCTGACAAAAGGCATTGTGCCGGCACCCTAGTACAGTGATGGAGCTTCAATATCCCATAGTACTGAATGATCACCATATTAAAATAAAATGGTGCTAGAATGGATACACTGGAAAATTGAAAATTTTCAAGTGACTGATCACATCTAAAATTTTTAGTTTGCCAAATTAAATTTCTGTGAATTAAATTGCATCAATTAACCGAAAATCAATTTGGCCAACTGAAAAATTTAGATGTGATCAGTCACTTGAAAATGTTCAATTGGAGACCTGATTTTTGGAGGTTTTTTTGTATTCCATCATGGATGTGTCTAAATAGTATCCTGGCACCATAATACAAGTCTATACTCTACATGATACAGATTTGCCATACACTCTATTCAACCCATGTTTGGGTCAAATATGCACTGTACAAAAATTGTTTAAAAAATAAGTTTCCTGGTTGCCTTAACATTTTGAGTTCATTGAAATTTTGAGTTAATACAATGAACATTTTTTGAGATTTAACAACCTTTATTAAAAGATTATTAAAAGATGTTGTAAGCATATTGGGTAACTGTGTGTTTTATTTCTGATGACGGAGCCAAATTGTGCTATTTTCATGATTTATCACATTTTTTATGTGGTTCAGATACAATAATATTTTGAGTTTCTATTTATTAAACAAATTTCCTTCATTGTATCAACTCAAATTTTTAATTTCAATAAACTCAAAATTTTAAGGCAACCAGGTTACTTACTTTTTTAAGTTAAACCAACAAAAAACAACCAACATTTTTTACAGTGTACAATGACATTTTTGAGAATCGACAACCTTTATTCAAATATTATTAAAAATTATTTTGTAAGCATATTGGGTAATTGTGTGTTTTATTTGTGATGACGCAGTGAAACATACCAAATTGTGCTATTTTCATGATTTAGCACATTTTTTATGTGGTTCAGATTCAATAATATTTTGAGTTTCTCAAACTCAACTCAAATTTTTAATTTCAATAAACTCAAAATTTTAAGGCAACCAGGTTACTTAATTTTTGAAGTTAAACCAACTAAATAAAATTTACAAAATTAATAAAATAAACAAAAGCGTAATTAAATTCAACTTTTGTGTTGGTCCACACACTGTAAAAACAAATAAAAATGCAGGTGTCCAATTGAAAATTTTCTAGTGACTGATCTCATCTAAATTTTTCAGTTGGCCGAATATAATTTCTGTGAATTGAAGCAATGGGATCAGTCACGAAATTCTTCAATTGGAGACCTGCATGTTTTTTACAGTATATGTAACCCAAACATGGGTTGAAACAACCCAGTATTTTTGAGTGTGAGCAGTTCATCTGCCAGTCCTCCCACATTTCAAACTTCAGTTTGCTTGCATATTTGCTCATCTTTCTGAGCTCTTTGCTTTCTAATTCTCGTTGTGTCCTGTAGGTCAGGAGCGCAGGATGCTGATTGGCTGAGCACTAAAGACAGCGGTCATGGCGAGAGTGAATTGGGTGATATGGACTGGGAAACTGGCAGAGACTCGCCGGTCGACCCCTTATATGAAGAAGGCCTCAATAATCTGCTGGCATCGGGTAAGTGCTCATACTTTTAAAACCTTTAATATTTTAACGAGTCTACTGATATGTTTAATTAAAGGGATAGTACACCCAAAAATTACACTTCTGTCATCATTCGCTCAACCTCATGTTGCTCCAAACCGACTCAAATTAAGATATTTCGTTTGTGTCTATAAATTGGAAATCCACACAACCAAAACTTTTTCATGTGTCAAAAAGTACAGTCTGAAAAAAAAATGTTTTTATTTTGTTGGTTTAACTTAATAAAGTAAGTAACCAGGTTGCCTTAAAATTTTGAGTTTATTGAAATAAAAAATTTGAGTTGATACAATGAAGGAAATTTGTTTAATAAATAGAAACTCAAAATATTATTGTCTCTGAACCACATAAAAAATGTGATAAATCATGAAAATAGCACAATGTGGCTGCGTCATCACAAATAAAACACACAATTACCCAAAATGCTTACAAAATCTTTTAATATTTGAATAAAGGTTGTCGAATCTCAAAAAATTATGAGTTTATTGTATTAACTCATAATTTTAATTTCAATGAACTCAAAATTTTAAGGCAGCCAGGTAACATTTTTTCTAAGTATTTTTTTACAGTGCATGATGTGTGATCCTTTAATTTAGGTTTTTAATTTAATCAACGCACAATCGCACATGCTTGCTTGATTCGCATTGCATTAGTTCTCATTGGTCAAGCACTTTTGTACTGTAAAAAGAAAAGAAAAGTTGAAAACTTAAAAACGCCGTGCAGCAAGTTACCTTACAATTTTGAGTTTACTCGACTTTTACAAAGTAGTTCACTCAACTCAATTAACCGAGTGAGGTCACATGACTCCCAATTTAAGATCTTTTGTTCAGCTGATTGAGTTTTATTGTGTTTTATTTTGTGTTGAATTTTTTTGTCACCATCATGGTGATTAGTGTTTAGTTGGGCAGTTTGATGACTATTGTGTACGCTGTAAAAACATATTTAGAAAAAAAGTTTCCTGGTTGCCTTACAATTTTGAGTTAATATAATGAACATTTTTTTGAGATTTGACAACCTTTATTATAATATTAAAAGATTCTGTAAGCATATTGGCTAATTGTGTGTGATTTATTTCTGATGACGCAGCCAAATAGTGCTATTTTCATGATTTATTAAAAAATATATGTGGTTAAGGTACAATATTATTTGAGTTTCTATTTATTAAACAAATTTCCTTCATTGCATCAACTCAAAATTTTTATTTCAATAAACTCAAAACTTTAGGGCAACCAGGTTACTTACTTTTTTAAGTTAAACCAACAAAAACCAACAAATGTTTTTTACAGTGTAGTGGTTTAATTCACTGAGTTTAATATGAGCAATATACTATTAACTCATTTTTTTGTGTGTGATGAAAAGATCCAGTGTGGTTTAATCAGAAAAGCTGAATAAGGTTTAAAACTGATTGTACTTTAAGCACTTTGACCTCCTGTGAGATTTAATCATCAATAATCAGCGTATGGATCTCAAAAATGGTGACATGCTTTATGCTGCAATGCATGCTGGGAGAATGAGTTGTGCACCCAGAATGCATTGTTAACTTGTTGCAACTTGTATGCTTGCAGTTACAAATCAAATCTACAATTAATTCTAGGTTTGGCCAACAATTGTTGAACCAACGTCTTGTCACTGGTTAAGCCAAGTTTTTTTGTATTTTATTGTCCAGTTAACTAAAACAATCATTAGTGTACATTTTTGTGAGTTGGATTTTTTACAGTGTGTTTGTAGCACACTTTATATTCAGGAAAAACAGCACTGTCGCTCATATGGTGTGACTTGATAATTTACTGCAAAATTACAGTTCTGTCCTTACTACACTGCAAAAATGCTCTTCTTTAGTATTTTTTTTGTCTTGCTTTCAGTCCAAATATCTAAAAAATCTTAAATCAAGATGCATTTACTAGATCAGTAAAACCACATAAGAGATTTTTTCTTGTTTTGTTAAAAATAAAATCTAAATGAAGAGAGTTTTTGCTTAAAACAGGCAAAATGATCTGCCAATGGGGTGAGGAGAATAAACTTATTTCTGTTTGGGACAGAAACAAGAAACAAGATTTCAATCAGAAATAAGATTATAAAATAAGATCATGTGCAATTTAATTTCCCCAAAACAAGCAAAAATCTAGAAGATTTAGTAAAAGCATCTTGATTTAAGAATTGTTAGATATTTAGACGAAAAACAAGACAAAATTATTTACACTCTAAAAATGCTGGGTTAAAAACAACCCAAGTTGGGTTGAAAATGGACAAACCCAGAAATTGGGTTGTTTGAACCCAGTGAATGGACGCATTCAAACAACCCAATTTCTGGGTTTGTCCATTTTAAACCCAACTTGGGTTGTTTTTAACCCAGCATTTTTAGAGTGTAAGTAAGAAGAGCAGTGTTTGCAGTGTATTTAATTTAATTTATTAATGTATAAACATTGATCTTTGCACATGTGGCGCACACTGAATATGGTGAACAGAAAATATGCAAACCGCTGTTGGGGTAAATATCAGCCCTTTCTAACGCTGCAAAAATTAAAGTTAAATTAGAGGAGCAGAGCTAACTGAACTGTGTAAAGTGAAGTCAGGCGATTGTGTTTGTGAATGTAATACAGGATTTACTACTTGTTAGGTGATTTCCAGATCTCTATCATCCTGTTTACTACGTTTCTTAATAAACAGTCCAGTAAGACAACAAATAAAGCATCCGTGTGTAAAGTAGGCCGATTTCTGCCGCTGTGTTTCCTTTGCCTATGTTTAGAGTAAATGTTTGAGTAGTTCCTTCCATCTATTGTTCTGAGATTTAGCACGGGGGACCTTTTTTGTTCTCCTGAATTAACGGTCTGGTTTGTTTTCTCTGTTTTATCTCTCTGATGCCTGAGGGGTTTTACCTCAATCTCTGTTTCACCAAATCAAAGATCCATGGTGAATGATTTTAAACACCACTGTCTCTGAGATCTCACACTCGCGTCCAAACACTAGTCTTCATAGGTGTCCCAAAGTTGCCTTTTAAAATGTCCCATTATGCTTTTTCTACATTTCATGAAGTGTGTAATGAAGAGTTTGTGAATTTAAAGTTTGCAATGTTGTGTGAATCACGCTACAGATGGCAGACAGTCAGTGTTGTGTTCTTTCTGAAGCATGCAGATACATATTCCCTCTCTGCTTCTGGAGTCATCTCAGTCTTAACCCCTGACTCACACACACACACACCTGCTCACACGGCTATTCACATGTCCTTGGGCTCTTCACGTCATGCCTTAACCCTTATTGTTAACACAGGGCAGGTCGTGTGTGTGTGTGTGTGTTATGCATACCCTAAGGACAGAGAAGGTGCGAGTGTGTTGTGCCGTTTGCATTACAACCCTTTCTGTTACTCGTGTTTACGGTTAGAGTTATTAATCTTCAGTGTGTAAAGCCTATCGCACTGACACACTAAAGCAGACGTGCTATCGTTTTACCAAGAGCTCAGACTCACTGGAAGGCTATAGTGGTGATAAAGCTGCACTGATTTACGACCCGTTCACAGCCAGAATATAACGCCAACTCTAAAGATTGTCTAGTTTTCCGAGTGGTGAGCTTGTGAAAGTGTAGCCGTCTGAATGTCACACACATGTCAGTGTAAAGTCTGCTGCTGGCTGTTTGGATGTGGTTGGACTTTAACCATGTCTGTGGGTTAATGAGTTTAACAGTCTTAGATGAAATAACGATGCCACCATTTCCCGCCGTAGCGAATGATGAGGCTCTGTAAGAAGGAGATTTGTGAAATAAAAGCCAGAAATGCATGATGGCTCCTCTAATAACCTGAATAATAGCGTGAAGCGGTGAGGAAGTGGTGGAGCTGAGGCGGTTCTGATGTGGCTGTGTGGGCTCGTTTCGTTTTATCAGATCTTTACTCACACAAGCTGAGCTCCACATCTTTAATTAAGACCCACGCACAAGAACAAAACGCTCGAGAAAGACTTGTGCTCTTTGTAGTGGAAAAGGCTTCTTTAGATGCTCTTCATACTGAGCAGAAAATGCAAACTATCCTCCAAAAAAACGACTCTACAGGTCGTTTCTCAAGCACCTTATTACGAACACTCCCCTAAAGGATTATTAGGAACACACACTAATCCTGTGTTTGACCCTTTGGCCTTCAGAACTGCCTTAATTCTCCGTGGCATTGATCAACAAGCTGCTGAAAGCATTCTTTAGAAATGTCGGCCCATATTGATAGGAGAGCATCTTGCAGTTGATGGAGATTTGTGGGATGCACATCCAGGGCACGAAGCTCCCGTTCCACCACATCCCAAAGATGCTCTATTGGGTTGAGATCTGGGGACTGTGGCGGCCATTTTAGTTCAGTCAACTCATTGGCATGTTCAAGAAACCAATCTGAAATGATTTGAGCTTTGTGACATGGTGCATTATCCTGCTGGAAGTAGCCATCAGAGGATGGGCACATGGTGGTCATAAAGGGATGGACATGGTCAGAAACAATGCTCAGGTAGGCCGTGGCATTTAAACGATGCCCAATTGGCACTAAGGGGCCTAAAGTGTGCCAAGAAAACATCCCCCACACCATTACACCACCACCACCAGCCTGCACAGTGGGAACAAGGCATGATGGATCCATGTTCTCATTCTGTTTACGCCAAATTCTGACTCTACCATCTGAATGTCTCAACAGAAATCGAGACTCATCAGACCAGGCAACATTTCTCCAGTCTTCATCTGTCCAATTTTGGTGAGCTTGTGCAAATTGTCGCCTCTTTTTCCTATTTGTAGTGGAGATGAGTGGTACCCGGTGGGGTCTTCTGCTGTTGTAGCCCATCCGCCTCAATGTTGTGTGTGTTGTGGCTTCACAAATGCTTTGCTGCATACCTTGGTTGTAACGAGTGGTTATTTCAGTCAAAGTTGCTCTTCTATCAGCTTGAATCAGTCGGCCCATTCTCCTCTGACCTCGAGCATCAACAAGGCATTTTCTCCCAGAGGACTGCTGCATACTGGATGCTCTTCCCTTTTCACACCATTCTCTGTAAACCCTAGAAATGGTTGTGTGTGAAAATCCCAGTAACTGAGCAGATTGTGAAATACTCAGACCGGCCCGTCTGGCACCAACAACCATGCCACGCTCAAAACGGCTTAAATCACCTTTCTTTCCCATTCTGACATTCAGTTTGGAGTTCAGGAGATTGTCTTGACCAGGACCACACCCCTAAATGCACTGAAGAACTGCCATGTGATTGGCTGATTAGATCATTGCATTAATGAGAAACTGAACAGGTGTTCCTAATAATCCTTTAGGTGAGTGTAGTTTGCAATGCTTTACCAATTGAGCTATACAAAACCTGAAATATTTCGCAGATAAAAAAGGAAAAATGCTTTAAAATAAAAGTGTCCTATTGTCATTATGAGCACAACTTTAGTAAACGCTCCTATGGGTCGTATTTCAAGGAAGTGACAAACGACCTTTATAGAATGCCATGTCTATGAAAGCACCATCTCGTTCTGTGCCATCTTCACTGATCAGGAACCATTTCTCCACTATAAAGAACATTCTGTGCAATGGCATGCTGAGTTCTTCATGTTTAAGAAGCTTCGCTCACACACAAACACAGAAAACCTGTGAATTACAGTCGAGTTATAACACAATTTAAGCTTATTCACTTAAGCAAGTATCTGTGGAATGTTTCTGGCTTGATGAAGGTGCTTTCCTTGTTTACTGCGGCACTGAATCTTTATCCTGAGTGTCATTTTAAGAGCCGCTGTGCTGTCAGTACTGATGAAGAGGAAATGCCTGTTTACTGTAGTAAAGATAAATGCTCACCTCGTCCTGGTATTTCCTGTTTATCATCTGCACAAACTCAAACGGGTAAACAAAGGAAGATTCGGGCAGGTTCTGCAGCCTTCAAAAACATTATCTATAGGCTAATCAATGTGTATACTTTAAAGCTGCATTTATGGTCAGGTTATTTGTTTTGTAGGTATTCTTTGCACTCACTTTATTTGAGCTTTCTGGGCCATAGTGATCTTTTCACTGTAATATGAAAATATTGCCATTATTTACTCACGCTCAAGTTATTCGAAAACTGTGAATATTTTGGAAAATATTTGTTATTTTATCCACTTTCAACCATTAAAAAGTATGTTAAACAACAACAGGAACATAATGAAAGTAGATGATGTGTGCTATATTAGTCAGTGAAAAAAATAATAGATTACATAAAGACTATATTACTCTTAGAAGAAAGGTTCATATTACACATTTTTTAAGTGACAGCAGCTTTATAAAGAGCTTTGTAACTTTAGTATTTAAATGAGTTTAAGTTAGTCGTCTGCTAGTGTGTCAGATGGAGCGTCACTGACTGGCTTAAACCATGATGGCATAATGTGCATTTATACAACTATAATACAATAATGCGGAGACATAATAAAGGAAATTTACTTTTGATAACAAATACTTCTGTACTTTTACTCCAGTAAAAATCTGTTTTTACAACTTTCACTTGTAACGGAGTAATATTTGACCAGCAGTACTTTAACTTTTACTCAAGTAATGAAGATGTGTATTTCCCCAACCGTTTGAAGAACCCACTGAACCTTTATGTCTAAGAGTGTATATCATGTATATTGATTCATGATTCAGATCGTCAATGTCACGTGATTTCAGCAGTTTGACACGCGATCCGAATCATGAATCGATTCGCTGATTCATAACCGTTTGAATCTTTATTTGAGGATTGAACACAAACGCGGAAGAGAAGCCAATGCTGAATAAAGTCGTAGTTTTTGTTATTTTTGGACCCAAATGTATTTTGGATGCTTCAAGAGACTCTAATTAACCCACTGATGTCTCATATGGACTACTGTGATGATGTTTTTATTCCCTTTCTGGACATGGACAGTATAGTGTGCATACACTTGCATACGCTCTCGGACTAAATATAAAATATCTTAAACTGTGTGTGAAGATGAACGGAGGTCTTACGGGTGTGGAGCGACATTAGGGAGACGAGTTAATGACAGACATTACATTTTTGGGTCATCTAACCCTTTAAGAGATCAACTCAATGATAACCGAGTGTCTAATCTGTCGTTCCAGACGATGTGTTCTCAGATATTCCCGATCCGGCGTGGATGGCTCGTCTTTCTCTTCCTCTCACCACAGACTACCATGAGAACCTGTTTGTCCCGGACGGGCCGCCCCATGACGCCAATCTTGATGACTCCAGCTTCTCCACGTTTGGTAAAAGCCCAGAGAAGCGCGGGCTGGGCGGCAGGGCCCTAATGTCAGAGGTCAGCTCTCTGTTTGAGATGCTGTTGACCCAGAAGGCCGAAGCCCAATCATGTCCTCCCGCAGATGTGCTTTATAGACTCTCGGCCGCTTACAGACGCTCGCTCGGCCTGGACGCATCAGCCACCACACGCCAGCAATCTCCCATAACGCAATATGCCAACCCTATGCCATAACAGCAGCATTTGTGCAAGCCTCTGGAACACTGGCCCCTAAACCCCTGTCAAGCGGCCCTTCTAACCAGGTCTGTCTGGAACAGGCCATGACAAGACTCTTACGGATTGTTTGCTAGTTCTTTCATATATTCTTGTGCCTAATTCGTGAGCTCTGAACTGTTGATGTGTATGTAACAAATGTATTCTTTAAGGATAAATCCCTTGAGATGCATCATCTCGTTTTCAAGGGGGTCCTAATACATTTAGATGTATGCCTTTATCTAAAGCGACTTATAGCTGAGGAGTATAGGAAGCGATTTAGCGAAGAAGCGCAAAAAGTGCCTTAAATACAAAGATTTGGATATTACTCAAGAGTAGCAAAAACTAGAATAGGGAGGGAAACGAGAAACATAAATGTTATACACAGCATTAAATAATAAAACAATAACAACAGTCATATTATCCCAAACCAACAGACATACCACTACACAATTAGCCCCCTAAAAATGAAAAATAGATTTGTTGCCAAACATTAATAAGTAGTATGCTCATATCCTCCAGGACAGTTACAAGTTTCGACACAACAGAATAAACATTTTTTAACGATATAATATATGTATGAGGATAAACGAGTCTCTCTTTGGGAAGCATATGTTTATATCTGCCTGAAGCGTAACACCAGGGCATACTGCACACAACTAGGATAAGGGATTGAGCCGGGATATCTTGGGGATCCTGCTAATATCGTTATCTTTGGTTATCGTTCAGTGTGAGTGTACGTTTACACCACAGCGGTGTACTAAATTTAGCATAAAGACGACAAGATCACCAAGATATCAATCAATGTGCATTTATAGAGCACATTTAAACACAACAAAGGTTGACCAAAGTGCTGTACAAGGTATACAAGTAAAACAAGAAAATAAAGAAGTAAAAGAACGAGAACAGGCACACAAATAAACAATCAACAATAAAGAAGGAGAGCCAAGATAGCATACTAAGCAGTGTTAATAGCCAATGAAAAGAAATATGTCTTGAGATGAGATATCCCGGATTAATCCCTCATCCTAGTTTTGTGCAATAGGCCCCTGGACACTAAATCTGCAGGTCTGAGAACAGCGCCCACTGCTGGCTGTTTTGCTCATTTTCACTTCTCTAATGCGAAGATTAATTTGTCACATAAAAGTTTCTCCAGTCAAACATGTAGAAATAAGCCGAACACTGTAAATACTGCGAAGCACTGACGACGATTCAGTCACGCTCTGAATGTTTTTCCTCTTTTTCTTTGAATGCCATAAGTTATTGATATCAAAAACAAAGATGTATAATTTTTTTTTTGCAATATAATTTTGTATATGTGTAGTGCTTTTTTAAAATTCATAATTGTGTGCACTTTTTCTGTTTGTAAACCATGTAAGCGAAATAAATAATTTCATGAACTTGTGCAATTTTTATTTTTTCAACCCTAAAGTCCCAATGAGTTCAAAATTGAATAATAATAATAATACAAATATTAATTTGAACTGCTTTTTTATTGAACTGTTAAACACATCTTGCAGTTGGATATATTATATTTGACACATCAGACGTTTATGTTTCATAAGTAAAAACTGAGCAAAAATATACAGTTTGGTGCAGATGCTTATATTAAAATGGCCAAAAATAAGATGTAATTCTAAAGCTTGTAATGTATATAAATTAGATAACAAAATGTAAGAGTAATTACATAAAATCCATATACATATATGCCAATAATGTCTTAGAAAGATGACATTTAATGCCTAATAGTTTTATGATCTGTAGTTTTAAAACATATAATGCAATGCAGTGATGATTAAGAGATGAACTAATAAACCTTCCTCAAAAGCCTGGTGGTCATATTTGATACACTTCATACCACCAGAGTTCAGTAATACCTGCATTGAATATCATAGCATATGACAGATTCCCAGTCAACTTGAGGACGATGGGCTCCCCCTGCTGGATCTTCTAAAGTTTGATCAATCCAAGCCAGTAAGAGTAAGATAATTATTGTAATTTTAAAAGTACAACAACATTTACGGTGGCAACTCTTAGACACATTTAAAACAATATATAGAGTACAACAGGGCTAAAGGCTCCACGGGGCTTAAGGCTCCTTTGATTTTATTTTTCCTCTAAACCATTAGATGGCACAAAAACTTGCCTCAGCACTTTCCAAAACATCCGCTTTTCGAGATGCTCGTGGAGATTCGTCTGATCTTTGCAGCGAACTCAGGCAACAGCGCAAAGTTGATTCTGCTCTCGTTTGATCTAAAATTTGATGTTTTAATGTTGTAGATTTAAGTAGCAAATCAGAATCACTAAAATTATTGAATATATTTAGAAACAAAGGTATTGTTAATGTTTGTTAGTTTTGTTCAAGTTAATTCATTACATCTCAGACACACAATAATGTAATAATTGGTCTGTTGGTTAAGTTATTAATAAGGCTAATCTCAGTCATTAATTATTGATTACTTAATAAGGAACTATCTCCTAAATTCAATGTTACTTACTTATTAGTTCAGCTTGTTTCTATATTAGTTAATAGCAGTAGCTGAAGTGTTAATGTAGTGCTACTCGTTAGTCCTGCATTACTTCCTGCATAGTTATCTATTAAAGGTGCACTATGTAGTATTTTTGCAGAAAAATATCCACAAACCACTAGGCCGGTGTTATATATTTTGTTCAGTTGAGTACTAACAATATCCCAGATGTTTCTAACTATTTGTAAATTGTGAGAAAATTGCTATTTTAACTAAGGACCGGGACGTGTCAGTGTAGCGTTTGAGGGAGTCGCCTGTCAATCGCGTCATATCTGCGCTACCCTCGGTTTCGGCTTTTATTTGGCAGGAGCGCTTTACTCTTAGCAGTGTGAACAAGTGAACGCACGGAGTAACGTCATAACATCATTTTAAACACACTTAAATGTATCTAATATGATAAACAGAGCTGCATTACCTCATAATCATAACCGGAAGAGCGGATCTGTGCAGGCGCCCGGTGACTGTCTCCCGTCCCGACATAATATTAGTCCCGGTATTCGCGAGGCGGTATTTGTTTAACCATCGCTCCAGCGGCCGTGCTCAGCTCCACAACACTCGGTCCTGCTCTGCTTCACTACAGTAACGTTAATAACCGCATGCATGAACGTGATTTCTGCCCGATTCCTATTTTCCACCGGCTGTGATGTGAAGACCACATCTCCCAAGATGCTGCGCTCACACTTTGCGTCATCAAACTACGCATTTGTTTTGAATAGGCGCCCTCCAGTGGACGGAAAGTTGCATAGTGCACCTTTAATAACGGACCATTATTCTAAAGTGTTACAGTAAATCCTATTTGCTGCTCTGTTACAACACTTCATGCTGTCATCAGTTCACATCAGTCATTGCTAATTGCTTCATGATTAAATGAGTGATTAAATATGATTTCTTCTATTGCTCTACTCAATTTTAAGTTTCTTTCAATAACAAAAGCTGCTAAATGATTAAATGTACTATTATTAAATTTGATGATCAGGTTTAAATATAAACATTAAAGCAATCTGATTACTCTGTTGTCATAAAACTTTCATGGTTGTTTTTTATAGTTATTCAAATGTAATTATGTGAGAGGTTTGGATGTTAGAAAAAGGATTTACAAGTGTGTGTGTTGTGTTTTAAGCTGACACAGAGACAATAATGAATCACCATAAACTATAAATCCAGCATAGAGGGGTTCAGTGAATGTGGTGCTGAATGTGTGTAAGTGTGTGAGTGTGTGTGTGTCAGAGACTCTGTAGAAGGACAGAGTGCCGGATGACACGTCAATATACACTCCTACTCTATTAGGGGATGAACAGACAGCAGGAATATCAGTGAAGATCTTATTGTGACAGACAAGGAATCTGTCATATTTCCAAATCAGACTCCAGGATTTGTCATTGGATCCAAACTCACAGTCACTCCCTCCTTTCCTCCTGATCCCTTTATATGTCACTGATATACCAGCATCTCCATCCCATTCAGCCTCCCAGTAACAGCGGCCAGTCAGACTCTCTCCACTCACAACCTGAGGAAACTCTTTAAATCTCTCTGGATGATCAGGATACGGCTGATGCTCTTGCACACATGTGATCTTCCTGTTCTCATCAGACAGAACAAGACGAGTGTGTGCTGTGTCTGGATCCAGTGTGAGATCACAGGCATCTGAACACAAGAAGAGAGAAACATCTAGAACAACAAAACAATAGTAACTAGACAAGCATGTGTGTGTGTGTGTGTGTGTGTGTGTGTGTGTGTGTGTGTGTGTGTGTGTGTGTGTGTGTGTGTGTGTGTGTGTGTGTGGTCGTACACTTTTGTAGTCCTGCTGTGATCCTGATCTTTCCTCCATGATCCACACTATAAACAAACAAACACACATTAATGATCTAAAGCTCTAATGTCACGTCATTCAGACATAAATCTTAGGTCTGGAAAATCACTGCTTGACATATTGAACAGGAGTATATCTGTTCTGTACAGTTTTACGTTTGCTGCTGGTGACGCTCACATAATTCACTTAAATTTTAGCTTGACTATATTTTAGTCCATGACATAAATTACATTTTAATTGCTCATGCACACTATATTATAGTGATTATGTAACAAAATAATCACAGGAAAAGTTTGCGGTCTTTGATGTAAAAATATTAATAATTTTACCGATAAAAAAAGGAAATTAGCCGTAAATATGTGCGCATGTATGGACACTAGTCTAGAACATGTGTCTCCACTCTTTTACGGGAGTGAGCAAAGTAATGAAGTAATCTGAATTATTTATATTTTTTACATCTGATATACACATTTAGATTAGATATGCCACTCATGAATGAAGTTATGCACTGAAACTTACTTATAACTTTTTAAAATATTATTAAGGCATAAATATTTGTAGTGGATGTGCTGCTTTTGAGCCCTTTTCCTGTGGCATGCTGTGTTTTAATGTTTTAACCACCACGAGGATTGCTTGGCAGATGATAATTCTGCTTTAAACTGTGTTCAAAATAGCAGAACTCATGTTCTGAGAAAAGATTTTCACGCAAATAATGATCAATGATGCGCACTTGACTCCATCTCAGCAGAGCAGCATAATAGTATAGTGACAGACACGGAAGGACTCGCTCTGTGAACGACCGGTCCATTGGCCAGTTTGAATGCATCTGTAAAAACACTGCTGCACGCAGGTGTGCTGTTGATTTCAAACAAGAAATTTTGATGAATTAGAGCGGAGACTGAAAGCCAGGCCTTCTCGTCCAACATCAGTGCCTGACCTCACAAATGAGCTTCTAGAAGAATGGGCAAAAATCCACATAAACACACTCCTAAACCTTGAGGAAAGCCTTCCCAGAAGAGCTGGAGCAGTTAGAGCTGCAAAGTTTTGGCAATATAGTGTGTACTCACGTTTCTCCAGGTTGAGTAATATACAGGTCTGCAGTTTCGTTTTTTCTCTCAGTAAATGCATAAATTCCTGACTAAAATTATGAAATTATTATTATTTTATTATAATAATTCAATTTTGTATAATTAAATTCTAGATCTTTATGACCTTAGGAAAATGTTGTATGTTTTATGTGCTCAACCAAAACAGATCAGAGTGCTGAACAGGTCCTGTTCAGATAACAGTTATCCAATAGCACTAATTTAATTTGTTATTCAACCCAACACATGGTGCACTCCTTGAATAAACACTGAAAATATCAGATGTGAATAACTCATGTTCCATACGTTGTCCTGTTTAATGAGAGGATTTTGCAAATATGCAAAACACAGTCAGTGAACATGCGCTGAACTGTTATGATCTTGATTTAGTGGGTTATGAAATTTGTGTGCCTTGTGGAACATTAATATCCTTTGTCATTTGGCTGTTTCTATATATGGTAACAGATTTATACTAGTGCTACAATTGTGTGGCCTGTGCTAAAAAAAAATAAAAATCCAACCTCCGTAGCACCAGCATTATGCTTATTATGCACCTTCTCTTTTTTCATGGCTCTCTTTCAGTAAGCATTATCTCTTCAGGTATTGCACAACGACGCTTGTAAGGGTATTGTATGACAAGCCTAATTTATCAATCTTCGTTATCTATTCTATGTATTTCAAGTATTTGTTTTATTTATCTGCCATGCCTTCATCTTTAGACAGGACCAGGCAAATCTGCATCCCCCAGCATTTAAACTTAGGTCCGGGACTACACCAAACAACGTTTCTATACAACTAGACATTAATCACTGCAGCTCACTACCTGATAACACTTTTTTGTGTACTACCTGCTCTCTGAGTCTTTCTGTTAAAAATGTTGATTTACATCATGCACACACACTCAGTATGTCAGTATCAGTGTTTGACATACTTGAGACTTTCTAATGAGCAGTTTGGATCCTCTAGTTTTTCAGAGAGCAGCTTGATTCCTGAATCTCCTGGGTGATTGTAGCTCAGATCCAGCTCTCTCAGGTGAGAGGGGTTTGAACTCAGAGCTGAAGACACAAAATCACAGCCTTCCTCTGTCACCATACAGCCAGATAATCTGTAGTGGGATCAAAATAGTCTCATTATCTACAAAAACAAACATCAACACTCAACAGATTATACAAGAGTTATCTTTATGATGTTTACCACATCAAAAACATTATGTATTCAAACATCAGCAATAGTGCAGAATCAAACCTCAGTATCTGCAGGTGACAGCTAGGACTCTTCAGTCCATCAGAGAGCAGCTCCACTCCTGAATCACGTAGGTCATTGTTACTCAGGTCTAGCTCTCTCAAGACACAGTTCGAGGATTGAAGGACTGATGACACACTCTCACAACTCTGAGCAGTAAGATTACAGACAGAAAGACTGAAAGAGATCAGAACACACAACGGTCAGATTATCTAAAGACACATTAACATTATGTCCAACTGACAGTAAATCATCTCCTATATGTTCTTACACACCTCAGTATCTGAAGCTGAGAGTCTGGACTCTTCATTCCACCCGAGAGCAGCTTCACTCCTGAATCATGCAGGTCATTGTTACTTAGGTCCAGCTCTCTCAGGACAACATTTGAGTACTGAAGAGCTGATGACACAATTTCACAATGCTGACCAGTGAGTTTACAGCCAGCAAAACTAGAAGAGATGCAATAATATTATACAATTAAACAAATAATGAAAAAACAATAATGCATGCAAAGGAAGTAACACATTTTCAGTTTCTTTCATTTCAGCAATAACACTTTTTTAACATTAACTTAATTTCTAATTCATTGGATGATTTTCAAGGGTTTTGAATGTATTTAGTTAATTGGTCATGACATGAGGAATCAAACGTTCTTTTTTTCAAGTGCTCCTCCTGAACTTGAATAAAGCATAATTTGATGAAAACTAAGACTTTTCTTCCTCCTCCACATTGTGATGTTGAACCTCTTACACCTGTCTCATCAAGTTTTCCCATCGGCTATTACTTCCGTCTGGTAAGGTCAAACTGGTGCGATCATTGATATATTACGTAGATGCCTCATTCGACAGATCAGCGCAGGCACTAATGAGGTATCTATATATGTACTATGATCGCGCCAATTTGACCTTATCAAACGGAAGAAATAGCCAATGGGAAAACTTAATGAGACTCGTCTGGATATGAGGTAAAAAAATAACATAAATACTGTTCGGTTTCTGTGAGAATGTCATTGGTTCGTGTCTTAAGACATCAATGTGTCGTCAGGAGCCGCTAATTTTAATTTTTGGGTGAACTAATCCTTAAAGGAGAAGATCTCTCATTTAGGAAATGGTTCATTTTAATGGTGCTACATTCATTACTAAACATGATTCTTAATTTGTCAATTATCAAACACTCACAGAGCTTTCTTGCAGTTGATCAGAGCTGGTATCAGTCTTCTTCTACCCTCATCTGATGTGTTGTATGTCTTGAGGTCCAGCTCTTTCAGCGGCTTCTCTGACATCTGAAGCATGTAGGCGATTGTTGAGCAGTAACCAGGAGAGAGATACGTCTCTGAGTTTTTGTCTGATTCCACAAACTCCTGAATCTCTCTGGACAGAGTCTGATCTTTCCCTTCCAGCAGACAGAGGAACAGATTGATGGACTGATCAGCAGAGAGAGAATTTTGTCTTTTATTTTTAACAATGTTGAGACTTTATATCTTCTTTTGAATGTACTGTGTGGTTCTCCCGATGGTCTCTGAGCTGTTCTCTGTATGTGTCAGTAGATCCTGTAAGAGTCTCTGATTGGATTCCAGAGAGATGCCCAGTAGGAACCGCAGAAACAGATCCAGCTGTCCATTCTTAGTTTCGAGGGCTTTATCTACTGCTAATGTTAGTAGATCAAACAGAGAGACTTTGAAATTGTAAACTCTCCAATCATACTGAAAAATCTGCAGTGGTTCTTTGTTCTCGATCAAATGTGAGTAAAACAGATAGAAAGCAGCGAGAAACTCCTGGATGCTCAGATGAATGAAGCTGTAAACTTTCCTCTGATGAATCACAGATTCCTCCTTAAAGATCTCAGTGCAGATCCCAGAATACACTGCTGCGTCAGTGACGTCTATGCCGCTCTCTTTCAGGTCCTCCTCATAGAACATCACATTGCCCTTCATCAGCTGATTGAAAGCCACTTCAGCAAGTTTCACAATCACTTCTCTGTTGGACGGCAGGAGTTTCTCTGGATCTCTCTCTTCATACTTCTGATTCCTCATGTTGATCTGAATCAGCAGGAAGTGGATGTACATTTCAGTCAGAGTTTGAGGGATTTCTGCCCTCAGATCTTCTTCCAGGAGCTTTTGAAGCACAGTGGATGAGATCCAGCAGAAGACGGGTATGTGGCACATGATGTGGAGGCTTCTTGCTCTTCTGATGTGGGAGATGATTCTGCTGGCTTGAGGCTCGTCCCTGATTCTCTTCCTGAAATATTCCTCCTTCTGAGGCTCATTGAATCCCTGAATCTCTGTCAGACGGTTGATGTATTTGGAGGGGATCTGATTGGCTGCTGCTGGTCTGGAGGTGATCCAGATGAGAGCCGAGGGAAGCATCTCTCCTTTCATGAGCTTTGACATCAACACATCCACTGATGAAGTCTCAGTCACATCAGAAACTTCCTGAGCGTCTGAAAACCTCAGTGTGATTCTGCTTTCATCCAGACCATCAAAGATGAACACAACTTTACACTCCCCATAAATCTTTGAGTCCAGATCGTGAAGTTCAGGATGAAAGTCCAGCAGAAGTCTGCGAAGACTGTACTTCTGATCTCGGATCAAGTTCAGCTCTCGACATGGAAACACAAACATGAAATCTACATCCTGATTGGCTCTTCCCTCGGCCCAGTCAAGAATGAACTTCTGCACAGAGACGGTTTTTCCGATTCCAGCGATGCCTTTAGTAAGAACAGTCTTGATCTGCTGTTTCTCCTCACGTCCTGGTTCAGCTGAGACTGTAAAGATGTCATTGCAGTAGATTGGAGTGTCTTGTGAGTGTTTTTTTCTGGCTCTTTTCTCCATCTGTAAAACCTCATGTTCTTCATTCACTCCTTCTCTCTCTCCCTCTATGATGTAGAGCTGTGTGTAGATCCTGTTCAGGAGGGCTTCATTCTCCTGGAGTTTCAGTCCCTCAAATAATCTCTCATACTTGTTCTTCATGCTGGTTTTGTGCTGGTCTTTGACTCTCTGAAGGACTTTGTCTAATGGTTGAGAAGGATCCTGTGGTTCAGTCTGACCACCTCTATTCACACTACAAAATAAGAATAAAATAATAAAATAGAAGAATAAAAATATGGTAAATAGCAATCATTAGAGTATTAGTAGACTCTTAGGTTAGGGTAAGATGCTATAATTAAAGTTATTAGAATAAGTTGACATCTAGTTGCAAAGGTACTTCTAGTTAGTAAAATATATAAAGTGGACCATTGAAAATAAAGTGTCCCCTGACTTAATTTAAATTTTTGGATGAAATAAACGTTTACACTCACCCGGGGTCAGAGGTCACTGCTTCATCGCTAAATTTAGGAGGATCAGACAATGATCGTGTACTCTTCTGAGACACACAGCTGGGTTCTGCAGATGAAGATCTCTGACCACTGATAGAGAAAACATATAATTCTTCCTTTAGGTCTGTCTGTGGTTTTATTGATTATGAGTCAGTGTCTGTAGTCTCTGATACTGGATTGATTCTCACCTGGGGTCAGAGGTCACGGCTTCATCACTGAATATAGGAGGATCAGACAGTGATCGTGTACTCCTCTGAAACACACAGCTGGGTTCTGCAGATGAAGATCTCTGACCACTGATAGAGAAAACATATATAATTCTTCCTTTAGGTCTGTCTGTGGTTTTATTGAGTATGAGTCAGTGTCTGTTGTCTCTGATACTGGATTAATTCTCACCTGGGGTCAGAGGTCACGGCTTCATCACTGAATATAGGAGGATCAGACAGTGATTGGTCACTCTTCTGAAACACACAGCTGGGTTCTGCAGATGAAGATCTCTGACCACTGATAGAGAAAACATATATAATTCTTCCTTTAGGTCTGTCTGTGGTTTTATTGAGTATGAGTCAGTGTCTGTAGTCTCTGATACTGGATTAATTCTCACCTGGGGTCAGAGGTCACGGCTTCATCGCTGAATATAGGAGGATCAGGCAGTGATTGGTCACTCTTCTGAGACACACAGCTGGGTTCTGCAGATGAATATCTCTGACCACTGATAGAGAAAACATATATAATTCTTCCTTTAGGTCTGTCTGTGGTTTAATAATTATGAGTCAGTGTCTGTAGTCTCTGATACCGGATTAATTCTCACCTGAGGTCAGAGGTCACTGCTTCATCACTGAATATAGGAGGATCAGACAGTGATCGTGTACTCCTCTGAGACACACAGCTGGGTTCTGCAGATGAAGATCTCTGACCACTGATAGAGAAAACATATATAATTCTTCCTTTAGGTCTGTCTGTGGTTTAATAATTATGAGTCAGTGTCTGTAGTCTCTGATACCGGATTAATTCTCACCTGGGGTCAGAGGTCACTGCTTCATCAGTGGATTTATGAGAATCAGGCAGTGATTGGTCACTCTTCTGAGACACACAGCTGGGTTCTGCAGATGAAGATCTCTGACCACTGACAGCGAGAAAACATATATAATTATTCCTTTAATTCTGTCTGTGGTTTTATTGATTATGAGTCAGTGTCTGTAGTCTCTGATACTGGATTGATTCTCACCTGGGGTCAGAGGTCACTGCTTCATCGCTGAATATAGGAGGATCAGACAGTGATTGGTCACTCTTCAGAGACACACAGCTGGGTTCTGCAGATGAAGATCTCTGACCACTGATAGAGAAAACATATATAATTCTTCCTTTAGGTCTGTCTGTGGTTTTATTGAGTATGAGTCAGTGTCTGTAGTCTCTGATACTGGATTAATTCTCACCTGGGGTCAGAGGTCACGGCTTCATCGCTGAATATAGGAGGATCAGACAGTGATTGGTCACTCTTCTGAGACACACAGCTGGGTTCTGCAGATGAAGATCTCTGACCACTGATAGAGAAAACATATATAATTCTTCCTTTAGGTCTGTCTGTGGTTTTATTGATTATGAGTCAGTGTCTGATGTTTACAAACCCGATTCCAAAAAAGTTGGGACACTGTACAAATTACAAATTGCAAAAACAGAATGCAATGATGTGGAAGTTTCAAATTTCTATATTTCATTCAGAAAACAACATAGATGACATATTAAGTGTTTAAACTGAGAACATGTATAATTTTAGGGTAAAAATAAGTTGATTTTAAATTCAACACATCTCAAAAAAGTTGGGACAAGGCCATGTTTCCCCCTGTGTGTCATCCCCTCTTCTTTTTATATCAGTCTGCAACAGTGATGCCAGTAACGAGTTACTCTAATCTGACTACTTTTTTCCAGTAACGAGTAATCTAACGCGTTACTATTTCCAAACCAGTAATCAGATTAAAGTTGCTTATCCAGGTCACTGTGAGTTACTATTTTAGTAAAAACCGACAGCTTATCAAAATTCTCAGCCCGAGTCCGGCTGGAGCCCGTGTTTTTTTTTTTTACATTGTTGCAGCCATTAAAATAGTTCAGTTTTGTTTTTAATGTCAAAGTAGTTATTTTTCGTTTCGTTTCTTTATTAACCTAATTTAGAAAAATGTTCAGAGCAATTTTTTGTTTGTTAAATTAAAGTTTATATAGGCAAGACAATTCAAGAGTTAGTTTGAGAGACTAGGCTATTAAACATGCGGTTAACTCTCTGGGTCGTCACATAAAAAAATGTAAACTTTAACATAACAAACAAAAAATTGCTCTAAACATTTTTCTAAATGAACTTAATAAAGAAACGAAATGAAATATAACTACTTTGACATTAAAAACAAAGTAGGCTAGTTATTATAGCACCACAAAGGCATTTCTGACGAGCTGAGGCAGCTGATAGATTAGCCTACTGCTCGCAACGGCGCTCAAAAAACCCGAAACGGGCTACACAATCCAAACAAAACAAAAAGTACAGGCAGGTTGTCTTATAGCCTACCTTACACTTCAGCTAAATTAATATAAATCCGATCTTCAATTCCCGCGGTATATGCTCATTTAACGGAGTTCACATCAAAGCAAAAGATTCCAGAATTTTATTCAGCAGCTCATTTCAAATTCAAAGATCGCAATATGAGAGAGAGTGGCCTAAGCACTGGTAGGATCATTAGTCTCATTAATTTATATTGAAGATGATTGTGTTTTGTGTGACTTATTTTAAAGTTTCATTTACGGCCATATGCGTTGGCTTGCTTTACTCATTTGCAGCGATGTTGCAGTAGCACCATCATATCTATCTGACTACAACATAACACGCTCTCACACATTTATTTTTTTAATTATTTGCCAGGAGTAAAACTTACACATGTGGTTTAAACAACCAGATATATTTACATGTGTCCGGTTTCGTCTGAAATGCTTTCATGCACCTTCTGAATCGGTTTGTTTGAGTGATCGGAATTAAATATGTCTCGAAAGACTCTCGGAAGGCATTTAGGCCTAACGTTACTCCTGGTCATTTCGCAATCAGATAGACCTGGTCACATAAAATGAATGAAGGAACCAGTTGTAAAAAGGCCATAACTCTAGCAGCTGCACTGAAGAGACGGACTCTTTAACCCTGCGCGAGCCATGTCTGACAGCGGCGTAAGCTATCATGGTCTCATGTTGTTTCCAACAGCACAGCACATCTCATTGTTCCTTTTAATGATTAAAATAAATATAAAACGAAGGAGAAGCCTAAAAAAAGGGGCGTAAAAAAGTCGGGGCCGTCAGGCTCGGGCATAAATGCAATAAAGTGTGTTGCCAAAAACGGTCGTCATTTCTATTTTGAGGCGGCAGCGGTGTTGTCGGCAACTGCTGAATGTAACTAATAAAGTAACTTGTAATCTAACTTAGTCACTTTTAAAATCAAGTAATCTGTAAAGTAACTAAGTTACTTTTTAAAGGAGTAATCAGTAATCAGTAATCAGATTACTTTTTCAAAGTAACTGTGGCAACACTGGTCTGCAAACATCTGGGCACTGAGGAGACGAGCTGCTCAAGTTTAGGAATGTTGTCCCATTCTTGTCTAATACAGACTTCTAGTTGCTCAACTGTCTTAGGTCTTCTTTGTCGCATCTTCCTCTTTATCATGCGCCAAATGTTTTCTAATGGTGAAAGATCTGGACTGCAGGCTGGCCATTTCAGTGCCGGATCCTTCTTCTACTCTGCCATGATGTTGTAATTGATGCAGTGTGTGGTCTGGCATTGTCATGTTGGAGAATGTAAGGTCTTCCCTGAAAGAGACGCCGTCTGGATGGAGCATATGTTGTTCTAGAACTTGGATAGACCTTTCAGCATTGATGGCCTTTCCAGATGTGTAAGCTGGCCATGCCACACACACTCATGACCCCCAGACCATCAGAGATCAGCTTCTGAACTGAGCGCTGAGAACAGCTTGGGTTGTCCTTGTTCTCTTTAGTCCGGATGACATGGCGTCCCAGTTTTCCAAAAAGAACTTCAATGATCTCAGAACAGTTTTCCACTTTGCCACAGTCCATTTTAAATGAGCCTTGGTCCAGAGCAAACGCCTGCGCTTCTGGATCATGTTTAGATATGGCTTCTTCTTTGACCTGTAGAGTTTTAGCCGGCGACGGCGAATGGCACGGTGGATTGTGTTCTCCAATGTTTTCTGGAAGTATTCCTGAGCCCATGTTGTGATGTCCATTACAGTATCATTCCTGTGTGTGATGCAGTGCCGTCTAAGGGCTGAAGATCACGGGCATCCAGTTTGGTTTTGACCCTTGACCCTTACGCTCAGAGATTGGTCCAGATTCTCTGAATCTTTGAATGATATTATGCACTGTAGATGATGATAACTTAAACTCTTTGCAGTGTTTCTCTGAGAAACTCCTTTCTGATATCGCTCCACTATTGTCAGCCGCAGCATTGGGGGAATTGGTGATCCTCTGCCCATCTTGCCTTCTGAGAGACACTGCCACTCTGAGAGGCTCTTTTTATACCCAATCATGTTGACAATTGACCTAATAAGCTGCAAATTGGTCCTCCAGCTGTTCCTAAATGTCCATTTAACTTTGCCGGCCTCTTATTGCTACCTGTGCCAACTTTTTTGGAATGTGTAGCTCTCATGAAATCCAAAATGAGCAGATATTTGGCATGACATTTCAAAATGTCTCACTTTCAACATTTGATATGTTATTTATAGATGTCACATGCCTGTCCTGTCTTGTGTGCACATGTGGGTTTTGTATCTATGACCATCTGTGCTTCTGTCATTGTCTGATCCCTCCCCCTTGTTATCTAATTAGTGTTTGATTTCTCCCACCTGTGTTTCCTCGTTCCCTGCCTCATTTGTTCCCTTTTATAAGCTCCTGGTGTTTGTCAGTCTTTGTCGGATCATTGTACTGTCTACGTCTCCCGTTCCTCCATGACTTCTGTTGGTATGTTTTTGAGTTTTTGGTTTATGTGTTTTGCCCCCTCGTGGGTGTTTGTTTTGTATTTATGTTTATTTTTACAATTAAATCTTTAGTCCTCTCACTATTTTCCTATTGTTAATAAAATATAAGTTTATGAGATTGGTAAATTATTGCATTCCATTTTTATTCACAATTTGTACAGTGTCCCAACTTTTTTGGAATTGTGTTTGTATGATACTGGATTATATCTCACCAGGGGTCAGAGGTCACTGCTTCATCAGTGGATTCATAAGGATCAGGCAGTGATTGGTCACTCTTCTGAGACACACAGCTGGGTTCTGCAGATGAAGATCTCTGACCACTGATAGTGAGAAAATAGAAATAATTATTCCTTTAACTCTGTCTGTGTTTTTATTAATTATGAGTCAGTGTCTGTTGTCTCTTATACTGGAATATATCTCACCTGGGGTCAGAGGTCACTGCCTCATCAGTGGATTTATGAGAATCGGGCAGTGATTGGTCACTCTTCTGAAACACTTTGCTAATTGCCCTTATGCACCATGTGTTCCCCATAATGAGAGACTAACACAAGCTTGTATATGGAAACACAAATAATATATGACATTAAATCCTTTTCTTAAATTAAAATTGGTCAATTTATCCACTACACTTCAAAAACACGATGAATTTGAGAATTCAAAGAATTGCAGTGAGTAAGATGATGATAATTACCTCTACACTTCAACCAGTCACATCACACAGGAAATCAATGTGTATTGTGTCAGGAAAACATGACACCTGTCCCTTTAAGAGAAAGAGACAGATTTAAACTCTAAAGTTGTTCAAACTACAAGATTCTGCGTCTGCATTTTTGTATCTTCATTTAATCAACAGTGATCTGACTGTCCCATCCCCACAAAAGTCAGATCAACAGGACAACATGCACAGAGCTGTCACGTTACTCGCTGTGTAGTGGAGTCCAAACAAACCGCATGATGCAGAATAGCTGAGATAGAAGAATTTAATGAACCACCAATAAATACAAAGCACACAACCCATTTAACAATGATGGTAACAACACAGAACTGAGCAACCAGAGGGTTTAAATAAACTGGGAATTACCATCAACAAAACATGGAAACGGTGTCTGCTGTGGAGTTTCAAAATGAGAAAGCAGTCACTTTTTTTTTTAAAGGGGCGGTGAAATGCTGTTTCAGGCATACTGAGCTTTACACTGTTAAAGACTTGGAATCCCATCCTAAACACAGACAAAGTTTCAAAAACTAATGTTGGACGTTTGATGGAGTATTTCTGTGTCAAAAATACTCCTTCCGGTTTCTCACAAGTTTCGGAGAGTTTTTTTCGAGTATGGGTCGGCTTGACGTTAATAGAGCGGAAGGTCCTTGTATGGGCCGTACGGGCTCTTCTCCCGGTAGGGTGCGCGCGCGTGACTAGAGCGAGAGAGGAAATGCACGCCCATAAACACTCGCTCAGGTGCAGATCCAGTCGTCCGTGAACACTTCTGACGCGCCGCGCTCCACTTTATTCCTATGGGTGACGTCGAGCGACTTCAACGCTTCAGCACAGCATTCTGGGAAGGCAGCGCTGCATTTGAACCGATTTGAACGCAGAAATGACGGGAAGCTTCACAACATCGCTTCAGTCGCGTCTCAAAGTGGATTTCCACGCCACTGCTGTCGGGACTTCACCAAATCATACCAAAGAAGTGTGTTTCTGACGGAGCGGTCCCAGCGATAAAGGTTCGGTCCTGCTTTGGAAGCAGCCGGTGAGTAAAACTGCTTCAAATGTCTGTGCTGTCGGCTATCGTCGCGTGAGTGAACATCAGTAAACGACACGATCGCGTGCTTCATCATTCCCGTGCAAAACCGTTTTGCTTGTTACTGCTAAGGTTTAGTCGCATACAATAGTCCATAAACCGAATCATGTCCTCATAAACTGCGAGTAAACACACACAAATGTTGACAGGCCACTAAATACAGTACATACCACAGAGACGGACGTCCTGATGTTGCCGTTTCTCCTGTTCAATTTATTTCTGCCTCAGATTTGATTCTGGATCATTATCTGTATTAGCTGAGATAGATGGGTTTCTCCACGCTTGAGGACGTCACCGCTTTGCGCGCTTGTCATTCTTTAGCTCCGCCCACACGATACGCCTCGTCATTCTTTAGCTCCGCCCACACGATACGCCTCGTCATTCTTTAGCTCCGCCCACACGATACGCCTCCAGGCGCTCGTTTTTTTCCGGAAAGACTCGGTACAGCCCATATTTCTTTTACAAATATAATAAAACTAAAGACTTTTCGGAGATATGAAGGATGCAATACTACTCTATAGGTACTCAAGATTGACATGAGATTGACTGAAACTGAGTGTTTCACCGCCCCTTTAATATTAAAATTATAAATTTATGTCCCTGTTATACTTCTATTTATTAATACCAAGTATACATGTCATCAAATAATTGCACACATTTTTACATTTATTCCAGTAACAATTTAATATACATTCAACTGTCCAATTTTGGTGAGCTTATGCAAATTGTCGCCTCTTTTTCCTATTTGTAGTGGAGATGAGTGGTACCCGGTGGGGTCTTCTGCTGTCGTAGCCCATCCGCCTCAAGGTTGTGTGTGTTGTGGCTTCACAAATGCTTTGCTGCATACCTCGGTTGTAACGAGTGGTTATTTCAGTCAAAGTTGCTCTTCTATCAGCTTGAATCAGTCGGCCCATTCTCCTCTGACCTCGAGCATCATCAAGGCATTTTCTCCCACAGGACTGCTGCATACTGGATGCTCTTCCCTTTTCACACCATTCTCTGTAAACCCTAGAAATGGTTGTGTGTGTAAATCCCAGTAACTGAGCAGATTGTGAAATACTCAGACCGGCCCGTCTGGCACCACCAACCATGCCACGCTCAAAACGGCTTAAATCACCTTTCTTTCCCATTCTGACATTCAGTTTGGAGTTCAGGAGATTGTCTTGACCAGGACCACACCCCTAAATGCACTGAAGAAATGCCATGTGATTGGCTGATTAGATCATTGCATTAATGAGAAACTGAACATGTGTTCCTAATAATCCTTTAGGGGAGTGTTTTTGCCTTTACAGAATCTCCAGAGGTATTCTAGCAGGCATTTAAATCTGCTCATTGAACCAGACTGGATTGTGTCTGTTAGCAGCAATGGAGGACTTTGGATCAATAGGTTTAGGTCCGATGCCTCAGAATCCATCAATAGAGTAAAATCCACAGTTGTATCTTTTATTGTGCCATCCGACAAAGCTTTAAGACAAGATCCCCAAATAAGGAATGTAGACGGATGGACAACTTAATAGACAAAATATACAATTTGGTGGCATCAACAGCAGACCACTGTGGTAAGGTCAAGGTGCACCATTAAGTTTGGATAACGCAATCACATGTTGCATTCAAAATAAATCACCAGGGTGAAAAGAGAACATTGAAACTTTGGTTATGGGCAGAGGCTCCTCTATTGTATCAAAGGGCCCTTTCACACGGAGCTTGTTTGGTCCGGATTTGAGCCAAATCAAGATTACAGGTTTGAAACCTTCCCCGGACCACAGTCCGGACCAAACAGACAAAATTTGGTCCGGTAAAACGAGGTAGTTCTATGTCCGGATCAAACTGAGCACAGGTTTGGTTCGTTTGTAGTGGGAAAGCATTTTCTGTATGATTGGGACTTCCAGACCATTTACAGGAAGTTCCTGTTTATGTTTAAATATTATAATGTTATTTTAAATATTAAACTATATTGATTATGAAAAGATGTGCAATATGTCAGAAGACAGAAGGTCGGAAACAGTGGCGTAACTTTGTTTTATAAAGTGGGTGGGACATAAATTGTGTATCATATGCACGCGAAAAACTGCATACTATATGCATGCCAAAGCTCATGAGGGGCGCTCATCCGTCAACATGAGCTTTGGCGTGCATATGGTAGGCAGTTCTTCGCGTGCATATAATATGCACTATATGGCGTATTAAGGGGGGTTGCATTGCTGATACAATGTTATATCAGATGTAAAATATGTACAATAACAATTGCAGAAAAATTAGTATTAAGATGTCCGTAAATCAATTAAATAGTTCATTTATTGATATAGATCTCGTTTAATTATTGCATCTAAACACAATATAGCGTTGTGCCAAGAGTGTTCACGTGAATAAAGGCATATAGATTTGCTTATAATCCCTGGTCTAGTTTGTTAATCTTGTCAGAAGTTCTCGTTTCTAATCTGCCCTCATAGCCTATTCTCTCTCTCATCAAATCTGAATACCATCAGTGGCAGTACATCAAGAGCAGGGACAGTTTTTGTGCATTTTGTTTCGTGATCTGACCGGAACAAATAGAAAGTCTCTGCAACGGCGTTAAGCGCTCGTCTGTGTGGAGACTGCATGAGCCGCGAGAGAAATCTGCTCCACTGATAACAGCAGCAACGAGCGCCAGATCGCCTCTTATTAACAAACGAGCAAAATGATGCTCTTCTAGTTAACCAGAGATGTTTTGTTTGTATTAGTTCATCCGTAAAGCAAGATGTTTTAAAAAAAGTGGTGGGGACATGTCCCACCAATTTCGACCACTTCATAACATTTAGTTTTGTAGGAAGCCTTTCTTTAAAGTGAATTTTGTTTAGCATAAATTGTATCTTAATTTTAATCAATCTTTCATCGGCCAATTGCCTGGATTTTATAAATAAGAAGCAAATAGGCTACAGCAGACAATAATCGTGACATGGAGGCGCCAGAGCGATCACTTGCTTTGCTATTGAACATCAAACTAGCCAGAATTTAAAAACAGCCAATATTCAGTGGCGAGTCTTCAATTTAGGCAGTCTGGCCCATTCTGTAAATCTGTGGTAAAGAATCTTGGTGTAGTTTGATAATACATTTTTAAAGAGATTTAATTCTGTGGTAGAATCCGGCCTTTACTGTCTGAGATCAATAGCTCAGGTTAAACCACTCCTGTCTTCTAGTGATTTTAAAAATATAAATTATGTTTTCATCTCTGTAAAACTGGATCACGGTCACAAAATGGTTGTGCTTCTTAACTAAAGATGCATTGAGTTTTAAAAGCTGTCCTGAAAAGGGTGGGAATACTTGTGGGACATATTTTTGCTCTGAAAAACCAGCAATAATAATTTAGTTTGTGTAATTATTTTTATTATAGCTTGATTTAAGTTATGTTTGTTATATTCATTTGTAAATCGTCTGGTGAAATTAGGCATTATGAGGGCTAGGAAACATTCTCTGGAATATTTATTAAATTCAGAATTAAATATAATTTGGCTAAATAATATATAACATTCATCTCTAGCTTTCATTTCTCAAATGCACAAAAATAAATATTATACTCCTGTCGCTCAAATGGGTTTTTCAAAAAAGATTTTCTTTCCTTTGCAAACAGTTTTGTTATATAATCTTGCAAATAAATTTCAGTGGCAGGAAAGTTTGAACACATCTTGATTAGTTTAATCCATGTTTTGATTAATTTCCCCCCTCAGGTTTAAACAAAAAAGAAAGCCGAAATAAGAAACAAATCAAGCAAACTGTTGAATTTACATTCATTCTTGAAAAGACTGACAGGCACAGAAATCTAAAGACTGATGCTAATTTAAACACAAACTATTACATGATATCAGAAGTAAATAACTTAACTTACCGTGAAGTGTGATATTTATTTGGGCAGTTTCTGTGCCCCAGATTGGCGTAGTCTCATTAAGATCTAACAGCTGTTTAAAGGCTGACGTGAAAGAGGAAATGCAAAACCTGCTAAACCTGCAGAACGTTTCAGAGCTCACATGACAAACCTGAAGATGTTCAGCGCCGTCCTGGCACTGATTCCTCATCAGATGAGACACCATATCAGTCACTCACAAGCCTTTAATGATTGCCTAACTGGAAACAAAGTTAAAAAATATATAACTTTGTATAAATCAAGAAGTGTGCATGGAAACAAAGTTGTCTGGTTACATTGCAGTTTTCAACGACAAGCTGTTGCATCTAACAGGAAAATTAGGGGGGAAATGTAACGTACGATGTAATACTGAGTCCCTGAGCTTTACTATGGCAAGCTACACGTTTTCTTTTCTTTCAGAGGGAAATGTGCAGCTTCCTGATAGCAGAAGCTTCAAAAATCTCACAAAACCGGCCGAGGACACATCCAGCTCATAGTTCACCACATCAAACGAAGGAAAAACAACTTATATTTTGAAGTTATAGAGAATATTTGTGTGCATGCTGAACTATTGTAATCTGCTGCATTTAAACATTGTTTTATTGTAATTATAACATCTAAAAATACTTTAATACAGAAAATCTAATGAGAATTATATCACAAGAGAACCTCCGCAGTAAAACATTTGGACAAACTACAGAACTGAGAATGAGATATTCATTATGTTTTATAGTTTAATTAAATAATTTAATTTCTCTGAAATTAATAGAAAGTTCAATAAACATAATTTGTTTGCATTTATTAAATAGAAATTAATGTAAGCCTGTCTTCAGTGCCACTTCTGATCAATGTAAAGTATTAATTTCTCTTTTTTAATCTTAGCACCAATGGATGAAGGCTATCGTTTTTCAGGAAACCATGAAGCAGTTTTCCACACTGATAATAATCATAAGTGTGTGTTGATCATCAGATCTGAGAATGATTAGTGAAGGACACTGAAGACTGGAGTAATGATGATGATGATCACAGGAATAAATCACACTTTACTATATATTCACACAGAGAACAGATGATCTACACTGAAGGAATATTACACTGCTTTACTGGATTATGATCAGATTAATGAGCTTTGGTTAACATAAAAGACTTAACACAATACATTATTTATAATGGTTCCAGACTTTTGACAGAGCACTGTATGATTGTCACATTGATATTGATTACAGCTCACAAGTGTAATGTAATCTGTTTTAATTAGCATTATTCATTTACATTGAAGTGCCACTCTCCTTTATTATAATTTTTTAGAAACTACATCTAAATATAACATTACCTTTACCTTTTATGCTTAAGATACAACTTTTAAATGTTTAAAAAAATCTGCAGGGCACATAATAGTTCATGCCTTTTCTGGCAATCATCCCGAAGCTTGATTTGATTAAAACTGCTGATCAACAGACATGAAAAATCAGAACTCGAACAATAGATAAAAACAATTTAAACTTTATTGTAATCTATGTCACAGTTGTTGTTATTGTCCACAAAAGGATAAAAAGAAAAGGAGAAGTCATGGGACACTAACAGAGTTTCCCAGCCTACAACCGAAGCTTAAAAGAGGACACGAGCTCAGATCAGGCTCGAAGCAATAATCGAGAGAAGAGTTACTGATGAGTAAGTCAGGCTGTGCTGTAGATATCAGAGGAATTCATCACTACAATGATGCGAATGACAGCGGATGTATATCTATGAATACACATGCACGGTTTAATCACTGAGGGCTGTGTTTGCTGAGGGAATAACCATCTCTGCGGAGCGCTCTCCATTTATTAAAGGCTGTAGAATTTGAGACTTCTGTCCATGCCGGTGGAAGCCAGGAACTGAGCATGCTCACCGAAAGCCACGCCGGTCACCAGACCAGAGTGATCTACAGGAGACAACACACACACACACAACTCAGAACACACACACATCTCAAAAGCAACACATTACTAGGGCTGCCACTACAAATCGATAATGGAAATGTGTCTTCCTGCAAAACACTCTTCTTATCTTATAACATTGAGTTTGTGTTTCTTTGTTCTTTAATATTTTAATGTAGGGAGTTAAACCCCTTTTGCCTGGAAACTTTTTTTTTTTTTGCACATAATGTAGGCTAGAGCACAGATATACACTTACGGAAATTAACCATGTTTCTAATACATAGTAAAACCATGTTTTCATTATAATAAAGCCATGTTTTGCTGTATAGATGACCATTTGTATAAAATCACACCAATATCATACAGTTAAAGTATGGCTCTGAAGCAAAACTATGGTTCATTTGTGGTTACCATTGAATAACTACAATAGCCCTGTTATTTATTTATTAATATTTTTGTTTGCTTTGTTCATTGTAAAACTCTGGTTAATTCATGTAAAGGTAGATATATTCACCGTGTGTGTTCACAGCACTCAGCGGACCCGTTGGTTTGAAGGACAGCATTGGACAGGATGTGGAATAGTGTTGTCAATTAAAATAAAGTGCCTTTTTTAAATCCGATTTATCACAATAATCGTTAGTGGCAGCCCTAGACATTACTAAACAAAACTTGGACACACACTAGTGTTGATTTTGTTAATGAAAATCTCTCTTCTTCCCATGATTAAGACGACAACTAGACATCTAGTCAGCTAAAACTTGATCAAACGAAAACAAGAAAAGGTTGACCAAATATGAAAAAATAATAAAATAAATCACATTTGACACAGGACTAAGACTGAAGGCACTTTTACACTGGATACGATTTTGACGTGCGAATAATTATTTTTTGATCAGCTGATGGTGTAATGAGCACTTCCACACCAAACACGAAAACGGCTTCAACCAATCACAATCAAGGAAACAAAGGTGATGAAATGTCCGGTTGATGTCAGAGCTATTCACTCTACATTAGCCATCGTTTCTCATGAGATTACAGCTGTAGGTCGAGTTAAAGCTGTACACCTGCAGCCGAGTTTACAGACAGCAATAACTTAACCTTTTATTAATTGTTGATTTTTTATTCTAAACCTTGTGTCCGCGATTATAGAAAGTGAATGTGTTGCCATCAGTACGCCTGTGGCACTGAAATGTTCACATTGAGACTGAGCTAGAACCAGCTGCTGCGGATCGATTGGTTCCTGAAGTGTGTGTTAGTCTCCTCAGACGCGCTGCTAATGTTACTATTACTCAAAATGTCCCACAGACTTTAGAGAGTAAGTGCAGAAACGGCCATGATAAAGCTTTAGCTCCTGTTCCAGATTAGCAGACTCCCCTTCAGACTCTTCTTTAAGACTGGAGCACCCAAAACCTTCTTCTCGGTTTTTTAAATAAAATGTAAAGCTCGTCTTCACTGAATGATGAAGTGTCCGTGTTTGCTCAGCTGTCGCTGTGAATGTTTTGTAATGTTGAGCTCTGAAACGTCACAAATTCGTGTCGCGGCTGATGTGAAGGGTTTTCACGAAAAATATTCACATGAGAAATATTCGCTTTTTCCGTTCCGCATCCGGTGTGTAAGGGCCTAAGTGAGGAAATGAACACTAACACACTGAGCTATTGTTCTGGACTCACCGGAGAAGTTGAGCACCTCGGACCACTGTTTGCAGATGTAAACTCTGATGTCCGATCCGCCGACGGCCAGATACGTCCCGCTCTGGTCAAACACCAGAGACTTCACCTGTGGAGAACCACACACACACATCAGCCAGGAGCTCAGCATTCAGCTGAAGAACACACTGCGGAGGGGTATACGAGACCTCATAATTGTTGTCCAAAGTGATTGTCTTGAAGTTCTTCAGCTTCCTCAGATCCCACAGCTTCAGGGAACTGTCCTGAGCACCTACAGGTCAAACAACACACTTCAACATCCAGATAACCCATCAGTGTGACTGCACGGACACTGAGCAACTTTCACATGCAGAGATAATGTTCAAATCAACACTGAGCTGACTGGAGCCGTGCAGACTAGGGCTGGAACCAAACAAAGGAAGTCTTGGTCGGCTGAAGTCCGGAAATTTGACTAAAAATTATGTTAGGAAAAAAAAAGTTATATGAATTAGCTGCGCACTGTGCACAGTACTCGGTAGCCTTGCTGTCTGCCTAAATTATTTATAAATAAAGTAGTATATTAAATAGTTTTTGAGCTGAATATTGTGCACTGAAACAAGTCTGACATGATCTGTCGGCTCTACAGCGTTGCATCACAAGAACTTCTGAGGAATATGCAACATAATTTAGACAATTGTTTTATTCATATGTATTATAATAACTCACAGACTGTATTATTTCAGCTCGAGCATGGGACACGAATAGACTATTAAGCTAAACGCAAACGAAAAGGGCACGCACACTTTAATAAAAAAGGAATATTTATGAATCAAGCCAGATCAAGAATAGAAGCGAAATAATGCATAACTGAAAATTAAAGCCTAGGCTCAACACTAATACATACGGTATTGGCACAGC
Organism: Pseudorasbora parva; assembly: GCF_024679245.1. Taxonomy (NCBI): domain Eukaryota; kingdom Metazoa; phylum Chordata; class Actinopteri; order Cypriniformes; family Gobionidae; genus Pseudorasbora; species Pseudorasbora parva. The sequence continues at coordinate 1,573,301 of NC_090182.1, forward strand.
GCATCAGGCTGCAAATAAAACAAAAACAACACTTAAATATTGAAATATTTCATATCAGCAAATCTGATATGCCTATATTGCCTCCTCAAAACAGACGGGGCAACCTTACACAGGCGAGTCAGCGTTACTGTTTTTAGCTGATATGACATGTTTGTCGTCAAGCTGTGATATGAATTTGCATTCAACTTTCCCCCTCCATTTTCAATTTTTTTTCCAATGCTGCCACACTGCCGATGTCTTTGTTGACATGGTAGAAGACGACTGACGAGGAAAAAGCTCACAATTAAATGAATAATACAGTAGAGTAGCCTACTTCAGTCTGGCTAAACCAAAAGAAGTGAAAACAGGGGTGTGTTCTGAAGACAGACTGATAGCTGTGGAACAGGTGATCTGAAAACACATTGGGGCTGTCAAAATTGCTCAAAAATGATGTTCGAATATTCCCTCTAAAACAAACACGTATATTCGAAAATCTGGGTGCGCATTTTGCCAATAACAGGACAAATTAATACAAAGAGACATTACTTGTATAGGTAGCCTATTTAAATGTATACATATTTGACAACGTATTACACAAAAACAGGTAAATTAACTAATGGCCAAGACCGCAGTGCTTTTTCACCTTCGAAATTCGTTTTTTTAAAAACTATTCGAATATATATTTGAATTTAGAATATTCGGTGACAGCCCTAAAACACCCCCACTAGCAATTATAGTACTTTACAGCTGACGAAATCAAAACGGGGCAAAACAGACCAATCAAACGCGACGAATCGAACGGCGGCAAAACCGACGAATCGAACGGCGGCAAAACCGACGAATCGAACATAGAATTTTGTTCGAGCCAGACTGTATCGACTAATAATGGACTGGGAGATTACAGCCCCAGTGCAGTCCGTCACGTGACCTACCAGTGGCCAGATAGTATCCGTTCTCAGAGAAGGCGATGGCCGTCACAGGGCCTGAATGTCCGGGGAAGTTGGCTACATTGGTGCGCTCCTTCAGATCCCAAATCTTGATCTGAGAATCAGCAGTGCCAGTGCCAAAGATCAGGCCGTCAGGATGGAACTGAGCACAGGTCAGAGCTGGAAGAAGGGAAGAGCGGGAAACAATTGAGCTTTTCACATACAAGCATAAACAATAGCATTTAAGATCTGAGCAATGCGTTTTTACGGAGGAAAGAACAGTGAAGATGCGTCAGGTATGAACCTACACAACACCTGAATATATATGGCTAATATCTAAAAGAGGAATACACACCACATCCAGCGGTCTCATCAGTGACTTTAGTCAGGACTCGTCCAGTCTGGACATCAGAGAAGGCCCAATACTACAACACACACACACAAGATGCATTACACTCTGACACACACAATGCTTTCGTTCATTTCACAGGGGAAGTGAAACTGTGAACCACCAAAACAACTTCAAGAGGCGCTCTATTCATAATCATACTGAACTGCTCCTCACTCATCAGCCTGTGTGTGTGTGTGTCTCACCTGGTCCTCAGAGGAGCTCAGCAGATAGTCTCCAGTGGCGTGCAGAGAGAGGCCTGTAACTCCCGCCTCGTGAGCCCTGATGACCTGCACACAGTTCCCTCCGGTGACCGACCACACGCGGATGGTGCTGTCCGGAGACGCCGAGAACACCACCGACTGACGGAGATAAAGCAGAGAGAGGAGTGAGAGAGATCTGAGCAAACCCTGAGCCGGTGCAGGTGTGCCGAGCCGGAGCCTACCTGAGCGGGGTGATAGATGACAGACGAGACCTTTTTGGTGTGTCCTTTGAGGGTGGCCACAATCTGCTCCTCCCGCCGGTCGAACACCACCACGTTCTTATCCGCTCCGCCTGAGGAGAGAGAGCAAGCGCTGAGCGGAGACAAGCCAGAGCCACACTAAAGCAGGTCTCCGTGGTGTATATAATCGTACCGGTGAGGACTTTGTTGGTGTCTGTCGGGCAGAGATCCAGAGAGAGGATTCCTGGTACACTGGCACTGTGAAGACCCTGTGAAGGGGAAAACAAAACGCTGCATGAAGCTTGAAACACTAAGCTTGATGTTGGCATGTTGCTAAGCTGACATGATATTGCAAAAGGCATAAACACGCATAGCTAGGGCTCCAGATGGCCATAAGCCACCAGTACAAAGCAGAGTCACAGAGATTCAACCGATTCATTCAAACAGACGATTCATTCTGTAACGAAGCATTTGACTCTCTTATTGAGTGAGTCATTGAATCATTCACTCAACCAATTCATTTAAAGTATGGATGGACGATATAGGATTTTTGCAGATATACCGATATTTTTCCAACTTATTTTGGCCGATGTCGATATCGATTTTGTTTTCCCTTTGTTTGGAAACAACAACATTGAGATAAAACTTTTTTTTCCATTCTGGTTTCAGATTTCTGAGGTCTCATATCGTTTCCATCAACGATACATATCGTCACATTTCATAACATCTCGATAGATCGTTACACCCCTACACGTCATTAAAACACAATCATGATATTACCGTAGACCTTATATAACCGCACACCCTTGTTGTGGGCCACGTGTCACCGTTAGGACAGCGCTGGGAGATGTGATGGAGAGCGGTGAAGCTGGGAATGGAGGAGTACTCACAGCATGGGACGCTCCTTGGCGATACTTGCTGAGATCTTCTGCTCGGACCAGCTCCTCCGGCACCGTCTTTCCTCTCTGAAGAACAGACACACAATAGAGCTCAAGGACACTCAACACAACCAGTGATAGAGAAGCAGATCACACACACACACACACACCTTCTTTCTCTCGGTGGTCAGGACAGTGGCCTTGTCTTGGAGCTGTAAAGAGAGAAGATCAGGTTGAGATGACTTCTGAACATGTGATCACACCAGTGCTGAACGCTTGTGTTTTACACACACACACACACCTTCTGTATGATCTCCGGAGTCATTCCAACCTGCTCGCTGACCTCCATGGCCTCTCCGCCGGCACCCTAAGGACACACACATTGTAAACACACAGAAACTCAAAGGTCACGGCAACCAGTCAAAATAAAAGTGCGGTCTAACTTGACACAGGAGATGCGTAATAGCGCCCCCTAGCGCCTGACAGTGAAAGGTCCCTCCATGCAAACCGCAGCATTGAGAACTTTGTAAGAGTACGAACAGTTTAATAAGAAGATACTTTATAAAGACAGAACATTACACGTTTACAGACGGCAGCCATCTTGGAAAACAGTCTCAACGAGTCGAGTCACGAACGCTGTGCTAAGAGATGAACTGTGACTGTGAGTCTCATATGGGACGCCTTCTCTTGTAGTTAGTCAACTATATATTTTAATGAACAGATATAATTCATGCATTTCCATGTCATTAGATTTCACAAACTTAATTCCTATCAATCAGCTCACTTAGCACAGCATTCGTGGCTCGAGACTGTTTTCCAAGATGGCTGCCGTCTGTAAACGTAATGTACTGTGTTTATAAAGAATCTTCTTATTAAACTGTGTGTACTCTTATAAAGTTCTCAATGCTTCGGTTTGCATGTAGAGACCCTCATTATGCTGCCGTGTTAGTGTGAGGCTATTTTGAGCTGTTAGTGGTATTAACTAGCCGTTTAATTTCACTTATTCTGTGCCCCATAGACAAGCGCTATAAGCTAATCTGTTTTTAGAGATAAAACTCTTTACATTCGATTTTCATGAAAACGCATCCCAGAGAACGATCTACTCACTGACCATCTGTTAATCACCCCGAGGGGCATTTCTCACCGGAGTTGTCCTTTAACATAATAAATATCTTAATAGGGAAAAAAGCGTTTCTGACGTTCTAACGATTTTATTTGACGTCATAGTTTTTCTTGACAGTGTACATTTGACAGTAGCTTAGTAAGCCTGCAGATGTAATTGATTGTGAAGCGTTGTATTATACCGTGAGTGCTAGGGGTGGGATTGGTCTAGAAACTCATGATTATTGTGGTGCACGCTTCACAATCAACACATCTGCATGCCAGAAGAACCAGGTATGCTTTCATAATGTCCTTTCAAATCAAAGAATAAAGTACATCTTGTGACATCACATCCTGTTTTTGGCTCATTTAGATGTCTTTGGTCCATGTTGTGTTCATAAATGACTCGAACCGCCCCAGAGTTGGTTTGGAAGTGGACCGAGACCCATCTTTTAGCTTGTTTGGTGCACATTCGGGGTCAGATGGCAGTGTTCATGTGTTCAAATGAACCGCACTAACCCAGCAATCGCACCAGAGTTCGTTTTAATCCAACCAAACTTGACAAGTGTGAACGCACCCAGTCGCCCAGAGTGAAGATGTAGTGGCATATGTGAGTGATAAAGATGACGCTTATCGTGATAATTATCGCCATTGACTGATTTTATGCCAATAACTGGTGTGTGAGGTGAGTGGAGACTGACCACAGCTGCAGGCTGAGACGCCGGAGTGGCCTGAGGAGCGATCAATCCAGCCTGAGGTTTGAGCGTCGCCAGAGCTGAAGCAGAACAAACAACACGTGAGTGACGGCACGAGGATCTCACACACACTCTCTCAAACACACACACACACCCTCTCTGGCCGCGTTGACCTCTTTGGTGAGGCGACACACACACACACACACACACACACACACACACACACACACACACACACACACACACACACACACACACACACACACACACACACACACACACACCCCCTCTCTAGGTGCATTGACCTCTTTGGTGAGGTGACACACACACACTCACCCTCTCTTGCTGCAGTGACCTCTTTGGTGAGGCGACACACACACACACACACACACACACACACACACACCCTCTCTAGGTGCATTGACCTCTTTGGTGAGGTGACACACACACACTCACCCTCTCTTGCTGCAGTGACCTCTTTGGTGAGGTGACACACACACACTCACATTCACTCTCTAGCTGCAGTGACCTCTTTGGCGAGGCGACACTCTCTCTCTCTCTCACACACACACACACACACTCACCCTCTCTGGCCGCGGTGACCTCTTTGGTGAGGCGAGCGATGACCCTGCAGGCCGCGTCGTGCTGGTAGAGTGCGTGGGAAAGCTCCTGTCGGGTCGTCTGCAGCTGCTGCCTCAGAGTGAAGCTGTGCAGCATCACTGCATCCTAGAAGAGAGGAGACTCAGCACTGGACACACACACAGAGAACACACGCACATAGACAGACACACACACAGACAGACAGACACACACACACACACACACACACACACACACACACACACACACACAGACACACACACAGACACACACACAGACACACACACAGACACACACACAGACACACACACAGACACACACACGTGGTCAGCCGGGTCAGAACTCACCCACTCGTCCTGCAAAGACTTGAGGATGGCAGGAATGCTAGTGGCCGAGGGAGCCTTCGGTCGGATTGGGTGAGACACTGAAAGAGAGCACATATTGAAATTGAGTGAGTGGCAAATTTATTTATTTATTTATTTAATGCCATATCAGCAGCAATGGCTATATTCATGGCAATCAGCAGTGAGTGGCGGAGTGAGTGAGTGAGTGTGTGGAGTGAGTGTGTGTGTGGAGTGAATGGCGGCGTGAGTGAGTGTGTGTGTGGAGTGAGTGGCGGAGTGAGTGAGTGGCGGAGTGTGTGAGGAGTGAGTGGCGGATTGAGGGTGAGTGTGTGGAGTGGAATGATTATGTGAGCGAGCGTGCGAGGTGGAGCGTGCGTGCGAGGTGGAGCGTGCGAGCGTGCGTGCGAGGTGGAGCGTGCGTGTGAGGTGGAGTGTGCGAGCGTGCGTGTGAGGTGAGGTGGAGTGTGCGAGCGTGCGTGTGAGGTGAGGTGGAGTGTGCGAGCGTGCGTGTGAGGTGAGGTGGAGTGTGCGAGCGTGCGTGTGAGGTGAGGTGGAGTGTGCGAGCGTGCGTGTGAGGTGAGGTGGAGTGTGCGAGCGTGCGTGCGAGGTGAGGTGGAGTGTGCGAGCGTGCGTGCGTGGTGAGGTGGAGTGTGCGAGCGTGCGTGCGTGTGAGGTGGAGTGTGCGAGCGTGCGTGCGTGTGAGGTGGAGTGTGCGAGCGTGCGTGCGTGTGAGGTGGAGTGTGCGAGCGTGCGTGCGTGTGAGGTGGAGTGTGCGAGCGTGCGTGTGAGGTGGAGTGTGCGAGCGTGCGTGTGAGGTGGAGTGTGCGAGCGTGCGTGTGAGGTGGAGTGTGCGAGCGTGCGTGTGAGGTGGAGTGTGCGAGCGTGCGTGTGAGGTGGAGTGTGCGAGCGTGCGTGTGAGGTGGAGTGTGCGAGCGTGCGTGTGAGGTGGAGTGTGCGAGCGTGCGTGTGAGGTGGAGTGTGCGAGCGTGCGTGTGAGGTGGAGTGTGCGAGCGTGCGTGTGAGGTGGAGTGTGCGAGCGTGCGTGTGAGGTGGAGTGTGCGAGCGTGCGTGTGAGGTGGAGTGTGCGAGCGTGCGTGTGAGGTGGAGTGTGCGAGCGTGCGTGTGAGGTGGAGTGTGCGAGCGTGCGTGTGAGGTGGAGTGTGCGAGCGTGCGTGTGAGGTGGAGTGTGCGAGCGTGCGTGTGAGGTGGAGTGTGCGAGCGTGCGTGTGAGGTGGAGTGTGCGAGCGTGCGTGTGAGGTGGAGTGTGCGAGCGTGCGTGTGAGGTGGAGTGTGCGAGCGTGCGTGTGAGGTGGAGTGTGCGAGCGTGCGTGTGAGGTGGAGTGTGCGAGCGTGCGTGTGAGGTGGAGTGTGCGAGCGTGCGTGTGAGGTGGAGTGTGCGAGCGTGCGTGTGAGTTGGAGTGTGCGAGCGTGCGTGTGAGGTGAGTTGGAGTGTGCGAGCGTGCGTGTGAGGTGAGGTGGAGTGTGCGAGCGTGCGTGTGAGGTGAGGTGGAGTGTGCGAGCGTGCGTGTGAGGTGAGGTGGAGTGTGCGAGCGTGCGTGTGAGGTGGAGTGTGCGAGCGTGCGTGTGAGGTGGAGTGTGCGAGCGTGTGTGTGAGGTGGAGTGTGCGAGCGTGCGTGTGAGGTGGAGTGTGCGAGCGTGCGTGTGAGGTGGAGTGTGCGAGCGTGCGTGTGAGGTGGAGTGTGCGAGCGTGCGTGTGAGGTGAGGTGGAGTGTGCGAGCGTGCGTGTGAGGTGGAGTGTGCGAGCGTGCGTGTGAGGTGGAGTGTGCGAGCGTGCGTGTGAGGTGGAGTGTGCGAGCGTGCGTGTGAGGTGAGGTGGAGTGTGCGAGCGTGCGTGTGAGGTGGAGTGTGCGAGCGTGCGTGTGAGGTGGAGTGTGCGAGCGTGCGTGTGAGGTGGAATGTGCGAGCGTGCGCGTGAGGTGGAGTGTGCGAGCGTGCGCGTGAGGTGGAGTGTGCGAGCGTGCGCGTGAGGTGGAGTGTGCGAGCGTGCGTGTGAGGTGGAGTGTGCGAGCGTGCGTGTGAGGTGGAGTGTGCGAGCGTGCGTGTGAGGTGGAGTGTGCGAGCGTGTGTGTGAGTTGGAGTGTGCGAGCGTGTGTGTGAAGTGGAGTGTGCGAGCGTGTGTGTGAGGTGGAGTGTGCGAGCGTGTGTGTGAGGTGGAGTGTGCGAGCGTGTGTGTGAGGTGGAGTGTGCGAGCGTGTGTGAGGTGGAGTGTGTCCCCCCATCCGGGCCACCGTACCCTTGATGTCGATGAGCTGCTCCTCAGACAGCGGCTGGCCGTTGATGGGGTCAGCTCCATTCTCAGCGATATACTTCTCTATCAGACGCCGCTCGAACACTTGGCTGGACACCGGAGACACACAGGGGTGCTCCGGCACCTCGTTAGAGACTGGGCGAGAAGAAGACTCACTTTAGCAATCATTTCAGTCAGTAACACTATTACACACCGTCCTTCTTATGGGGAACTACAACAACAACACATTGTGCATCATAATATGGAACTAACCCTAAAAGAAGGGTCAACTCAAATGGCAAAAAGTGTCCTAATCCCCCTGAATACATGTTAATTCAGCACTTACATTAATCAATGGCACCTTAAAATAAAGTGTAGCGTTTGGATTCATTCAAAGCATCAAATATGATTTCCTTCCGCCACAGGACAAACTAGTCCCACTTTAAATCAAACGAACCTGACACATTACCGAGCTATAAAGTTCCCTCAGGCTTCAGGCACACAGCGACCTTCACATTCCGCATAGTTTGATAATACAGTTTCTCAAAACGCAAAGTTTGCGCTGATACCTGCAACACAACAATGGCTAACAGCGCTAGTCACTCATGCTAACAGAAACAAGCTCACTTACTCGCACAAACCAGAGACATGTCGCTCGAACAGACGCGCTTCGGCTTCTCGGAGAAAGCTAGAGCACTATCAGATCCTCCACGGGACTTATCGATCCACACAGAGTTAGTGATTTATCTTTTATTGATCAAGGTGCTGCATGTCCTGAGACAGAACGGTCAGAACACGTTGAGATGCCGTGCCGCTCAAACCCCGGTGCATGACGGGATACTACTCCGCCAGAGCGGAAGATGAAACCGACGGCCTACCGACAGGGGGCGCGAGCATAGCTCTGATCTTTTTTTTCTTTCTTTTTTTACGGTAATAATGACTCTAATAATAATAATAATAATAATAATAATAATAATAATAATAATAATAATAATAATAATAATAATAATAATGTTCTCTATATATCGGTGGTCCATGGTCAAATTAACCAAGACCGCTCAAACTCCAACTGTCAAAATCCCATAAACCTTCACTGACGGACTGTTCAAATGAGCCAAGACTGCTGAAAGACTGTTGTCATGTATATATATATATATATATATATATATATATATATATATATATATATATATATATATATATATATATATATATATATATATATATATATATATATATATGACAGTTGGTTATATATTATTATATATATTATATATACATATATATGATATTTATAAGACATTTATAGGATACTAACGCCGCTCCAGAACAGAAGATGAAACCGACGGTCTAAAAGCCCTTTGAGTGCCTAGAAAAGCGCTATAAATGTATGGCACAATGGTCATTATTGGAAAACGTCAGATGCTTCTATACCGAAGCATAAACTCACCAACATGTATAAAGCTGTGCTTCTGCAGGCTGTTTCAATATTTTTTGAAGTAAATACTCCATTTATCTATTGAATCAGTGCGAGTGAACTGTCCGAGTGATTCTTTAAAAGATTCATTCGGTCACGAACTTCGGAGGAATCACGTTAAGTATTTATATTTTATTCTTTATTTATGTCTCATTTAGGTTTTAACAGTATCATAAAAGCTTTGTGCATGTTTAGGATTTTATTTGATTCAGTACAATCTTTATAGCGAATGCAAAGGAAATGAGAATTATGCAAATATCCAATTTGGAAACTTGACAGGAATTAATTGGAAATTTGTGGGAAATATATATTAACTGTATGATATCATATAGAAGCATTTATATTATTATTATTATTATTATTATTATTATACACACGTTTGTTTGGCGTTGACGTTTGTCGTGACGTTGTCCGTGACGCACCTTATGCCATGACGTGACATAGGTTGACGTTTTTTTGTTGCATATATCTTCCAATTCATAACTTCTAATTTAGTAAATATGTCAAAAAAAAAATAAAAAAATACTCGATTTATCTATCCACCTTTCCATACGACTCAGTACGAGTGAACTGCATTCAGACCGACTCGCGAACCGATTCTTTATTTCAAAGATTTGTTCATTCACGAACCGGGCAGGTGTTATATTGAGGAATCACGAAAGTATTCCAAGTCTTTTATTCACTATTTTAAAAGCTTTGTACATGTTTAGGATTTCATTTCATTCAGTATAATCCAATTGTTATGTTATAATTTGGAAACTTAACAGCAAATTACGGGAAATTATTGAAAGAATTGGGAAACTATCATATAAACATTTTGTTAGGCCATAAGTGGACTTGTTTTTTTGTTGTTGCATATGGTATGTTTCAATTAATTACTTCTTATTTAGTAAATATGTAAAATAAATATCTTTATTGCACTATTTGTTATGCATGGGTTATTTCAGTGTCACATCCTTCAGAAATCATTTTAATATGCTGGTCAGATACTCAATTATCAATTTTGGAACAAAATAATTGATAAATCCTCATATGGGAACGATTAATGAGTATCATGTGACACTGAAGACTGGAGTAATGATGATAAATTCAGCTTTGATTAAATTAGATCATAAAGTATATTAAAATATAAATCTATTAAGTTAATTTTTCCAACTAGATTTAAGTTTTTTTTCTGGTATAGGCTAACCTGCAACTTTTAGAAAATCCCAGTTTATTCCCATGGAAAATGCACAGAATTCACAGCGTTAATATAAAGAGCAAAGGAATATCGGCCAAAAATAAACCATGAACCAGATTTGTGAAACAGGGACATTTTCTACTTCAGTGGTCAAAATGTCATTTAAATCTCACTGGCTATCTTTAAAATAAAACAAAATGGTGACAATAATGTTTTTTTTTATTGTTGTGGGTGTCATATACTTTTATGATGATTAATAAGCATGATGTTTAAACTGGTTTAAATATAAAATTACTCAAAAATTACACTTAAAATAGTAAATGGTGACCACTGCCAACAATCATAACAAAAGTATGACTCATTACATAAAACACAATACAAAAATCACATGACAATGTTCAGTTGATATGTTTTAACACAGTGTATACTTTCACCCGTGTGGTATGGTTGTGTTGTGATGGCAGAATAAATGATGCTGGTAATAACAAAACAATAACAAAATGAAGAAGTCAAAAACAGAAAAATATATTTATTGATGATACAGACAAAAACACAGTGTTTGTCATTGTGGTGTGCATTATTAACTCTATAGCAGCGATATTCTTCAGTCCCGGTTTAACGGCTGTTTCAGATCGAAGATGCCAGTTCCTCCTTTCACAACCTTTCCTACAACCAGACACGCCGAGGGCGAACGGAGCTCGTCATAAGAGCCTGACAAAACACAAACAACAACAAACAATATTAAATATCATCAGGCCGAGCACAAAAAGAAACAATGTGACATGCAAACATGAGCTTCAGGAAACTGCAACAATAAATAAAAGATTATTTAAGATTATTTCAGTCAAAATTGCTGAAAAATCACAAACTCTGCTTAATTTGACTACTTAACTAGCTTATCACTTTTGACCAATAGGTGGCGCTGTTATCAAATTATGAAAGTGTGGTCAGTGTGAGGTGACAATGACGGTGTCCAGCCTCACAATCAGCTGGCATCATGCCGACACATTCATTGATGCGTTACTCGGTGTATCGAAAAGCTTTTATTAGCACTTTTGGAAATGCCATTATAACTTGTGGACACACGGCGGCGCTGTCGGCATGATCCTGATGATGCATAACGAGTTTTGTAACGATACAGGATTTAAGGCAAAATTCAAAATGGTTGACAACCACAATAGTCAATAAGGGACCAGTTTTATGTTTTTTAAGGAAAGTGTTAAATGTAAATTTTCATATCTCTGGACCAGTAGGTGGCGCTGTCCCTAAATGCTGCATGTAGCCTCAGGTCATGCTTGTGATAACACGTACCAAATTTGGTCTGAAAACACTAAAGTGTTGCTGAGATACAGCCATGCATCCAATTTGGCGCGCTCTTCGTCAAAAACGTTCGGGTATTGGGAAGCTTTTCATTATTTATTTTGCCAGCACGGTCTGAAGATGTTCTGATTTGATCTTGGTGAAAATCGGACGAACCGTGTAGGATGAGTTTGGATTTTTGGCGGGAAAATTGTCATGATGGAAGAATTTGGTTTCTACAGGTGCTGTCATATAATTAGAATATCATCAAAAAGTTGTAACTTGTATATTATATTCCTTCATTACACACAGACTGATATATTTAAATGCTTATTTCTTTTAGTTTTGATGATTATAACTGACAACTAAGGGAAATCCCAAATTCAGTATCTCAGAAAATTAGAATATTGTGAAAAGGTTCAATATTGACGACTCCTGGTGCCGCACACTCTAATCAGCGAATGAACTCAAACACCTGCTGGTCTTTAAATGGCCTCAGTCTCGTTCTGTCGGCGACACTATCATGGGGAAGACTGATGACCTGACAGGTGTCCAAAAGACGACCATTAACACCTTGCACACGGAGGGCGAGACACTAAAGGTCATCGCAAAAGAGGCTGGCTGTTCTCAGAGCTCTGTGTCCAACACATTAATAGAGGCGGAGGGAAGGAAAAGATGTGCTAGAAAAAAGTGTAAACGCAATAGAGATAACCGCACCCTGGAGAGGAGTGTGAAACAAAACCCATTCAGAAATGTGGAGGAGATTCACCAAGAGTGGACTGCAGCTGGAGTCAGCGCTTTAAGAACCGCTGCGCAGACGTATGCAGGACACGGGTTTCTAATTTGGGATTTTCCTTAGTTGTCAGTTATAATCATCAAAATTTAAAGAAATAAAAATTTGAAATATATCCGTCTGTGTGTAATGAATGAATATAATATACAAGTTTCACTTTCTAATTATATGACCAGCACCTGTAGTCCTTTATGGTTCAAAAGTTATTAGCATAAATGTAAGTGGAACTTTGGACAGTTGGTGGCGGTAGAGCGATTGAGTTAGAGACTCCAAAGAGACTTGGTGTGGCTTACGTTCAGACTGTCAGTGAGCCAAATAACTTTCCACCATACGGTTCAATGGGCTGAAACAAAATCAACACAGGAAGAGAGTAGAGCGGCTGTACCTAGCATGGTGGCCTCCTTCAGGAACTTGTAGCTGGTCTCGAAGGTCATCTTCTGTAGCGGTGAGCTGCTGGACCGAATGGCGTAGCGGTTTAGAGGCTTATACCTGCCCTCAAAGCACATATACTCAGCCACGAGAGAGAGATGGCGCGGATCCACCTCGATCCCTGTGAGGAGACACAGCGGTCAGATCTCCACACACACACACACACACACACACACACACACACACACACACACACACACACACACACACACACACACACACACACACACACACACACACACACACACACACACACACACACACACACACACACACACACACACACACACACACACACACACACACGACGGGTCCATCGAGGCCTCATTACCGTAGACGGCGAACACATCTTTGATCTCCTTCTCGATGACCCGCAGTGCAACCTCGATCCCGTAAGTGTCAGCCATCGCGTGGATCTCGTTGGAGTACAGCCGGTTCAAGTCCAGCGTCTGCAACACAACGGATTACATGCCAGTGCTGGAACTAAAGTGCATTAGAGCTAGGGGTGTGCGACTGACTAAAAATCTCGATATTTTCTCGATAACGATAATTAGACGATATTTAGCTGAGTGTGTTATTGTGCTGTGGTCAGCTGACTCCTAAAGTTCTGTGTGCTGGTCAGTTCACAGCACTGACACAAATCATCTTTTCCAAAAAGTTTAAATGCATTTTTACCTTTTATGAGAATTTTTACCTAATTTCTATACAATAGGGCTGTTACCAATCAAATTACATAAGTATCAACAAAATTCATCTTCATAACGGAGAGGAAACAGAAGCTGCATTTACACAGACTGTTTGTGCTGAGAGGTGACAAATAACCTGCAGTTATGAATAAATTATGTTTTGATGTATTAAACACATAACGTTAAATAGTGATATTTGAAATTATTTAAAACATGAAAAGATAGACCGCCAGTAGGCGGCAGCAAGTCACTCTTAATGAGTGAGTCATTGCGTTTCAACCGATTCATTCAAATGACTGATTCAATCAGGAACGAGTCATGTGACTATCTTAATCTATCTTAGTCACCAAATCATTGATTCAACTGATTCGTTTAAAAAGCTGATTCATTCAGTAAGAAAACACCGCGTGTTGCTCAGAAATGCGATGACAGTGCTGTGAATGTTTTGAACTCTTCTGGTTGGCGAAATGGAGTAAAAAACAGGCAATATAGTGTCTAAAATCTAAGTCACTTAACATTAAATTCTTGTTTAGTAAACTTGTATGAAATCAATATCACATTTGTTATCATGCTAATATCTGGATTATTCCTGTGATATTTATTAAAAATATTAAATGATATAACTATAGACTCACATGCAGTGAAAGCGTGCAGCCGCACTAATCTTCAAGACTACACCACTGAATCATTGATTCAAGTGATTCGTTCAAAAAGCTGATTCATTCAAACAAATCATTTGACTATCTTAATCTATCTTAAGTCACTGAATCATTGATTCAACTGATTCGTTTAAAACACTGATTCATTCAGTAAGAAAACACCGCGTGTTGCTCAGAGATGCGATGACAGTGCTGTGAATGTTTTAAACTATTCTCGTTGGTGAAAGATCACTAGTCTAATCTTCAAGACTACATTGCGTAGTGTATGTACTCTCTTGGTGTGTGTGTGTGTAAGGGATTTACTCGCTAATGTCAGATCGCACATTGTTAAAACAACAGTTACGATATATATCGCACACCCGTAATTAGAGCAGCACGTCAGCATGTGGACGGCCAGGACTCACGTCAGCATGGTTGAACATCTCGTGCATGTTGATGCCCTCGGTGTTGAGCACCAGCTCTTTTTTACCCTCTTTCGTGGTGACCTCGTTTAGCAAGCAGCGCGTGATCCCCTTGGTCTCCATGATGACGGCGCTCTGAGCCTGCTTCACCACCACTGACGTCAGGTCAAAGTGCACTTTAGTGACGGGCAGGACCAGGGTCAGCTGAGAAACAAGCACAGGGCATTCTCAACTCAACGCTACAATAAAATAGGGGTGCACCGAATATTCGGCTTCGGCCGAAAGACTTTCATCACTGAAACAATATGGCTGAAATGTTGTGATGACGCAAACAAAAAACCTTCTCGCTTTCACATTTAGGCCTATCTGTAAAAGTTACGGAGTACTGTGAGTTACATCCCGTCATGACTCGTGAGGGAAAAAACATCAGAACTCACTGGTGCGTTTCTCAGCCAGAGGGTTAAAGAAACCGTAGCCTATTTAGTTTCATATTTATGTTTAAATAACAGCCCATAATATAATTTATTATCATTATTATTAGGGATGCACCAAATATTCGGCCACTAAAATTTTTCGCCTGAAAATGGCCCAAAAGTAGCCTAGAAATCTAGACGCACCCTAGCGGAGGTAAATCTAATCTGCCCGCGAGTGTCGGCTAGCAACTCTCAATACACTTCTGAGCTGTAAAAACCAGACTCTGCTCGGGCCAATCACATCGTGTATAGAGTCGGTGGGCGGGGCTTATCATAATGACGGCCGAGTTGTATGTCCGAATATGAGCAGTTATTTTCGCCATCATCACCCGAATGTAGAGCTAGAAGATGAGAAGATCTGTCTCTGTGCACTCATCCCAAAGCACACACTCGTCTCTCAGCGCGCAAACATAAAGTTTCAAATCTTGCATTTAAATGGACGAACTCACTCCAGAAGTATGTCAACATGTCCATCTTGATGAGTATCCAAGCAGACATAGTCTGAATATGCCTTAAGAGGACTTTCTACAGTCGAGAAAGACGAGCATATCCCTGCTTTAGCTCTTAAAGGGGCAGTAGCCTTTACTGCTGTCTGTTTAATGTCAAACTAAAGATAAGGAATCACTCACTGCTCTTGACTGAATGCCTTTAGTAAGGATTAATCTGTCATTTAAATACATTTCATTTGATTACTTTATTCAATTCCTGTACCTTTCTGCAGATCAGTAGGCCTGTGCATTATTATTTAAGGGGTCAAATTTAACATTTAGTTAGAATTTTATTTTATACAATATGCTAAATAAATATTTGCATAATTTTTAATTGATTTATTATTTAAAACTTTTATATTAATTTAGTTATTAATTAGTTAAGTTACACAGTCATAGCCATAAATGCAATGGTATTAATAGTTGGCTTAATTTCTTTCAGTGTTTCGGTTTTCGGCCTTGGTTTCCTCTTTTTCGGTTTTCGGCTTTCGGCCAAGAATTTAGATTTCGGTGCATCCCGGGCGGCGGCAGTGGCTCAGTGGTTCATGTAGATTGTCTACAAACCAGAAGGTTGGTGGTTCAATCCCCGGTTCCACTTGACCAAGTGTCGAGGTGTCCTTGAGCAAGACACCTAACCCCAGCTGCTCCCGACGAGCTGGATGGCGCCTTACATGGCTGACACCGCCGTCGGTGTATGAATGGGTGAATGTGAGGCAAAAATGTAAAGCGCTTTGGATAAAAGCGCTATATAAATGCAGTCCAAATGCAGTCCATCCCTTCTAAAGAGCGTGAGATGTGTAAAGGATGTACACACACCTCGCACCACAGCCCATCTTTGGTGTCGTATGTGTAGTTCTCCACTGCGGAGCTCAACTGAAGTACGGTGTTGACCCTCATGGTCTCCGGTGATGATGCCTGAGGCTCAAGACTTCCCTCAGACCCTTCCTCGGAGATCTTCTGGGACTCCGCCTCTTCCTGTCCATCCTCGGCCACGCCCTCCTGTTCCGGATCCCCGCCCTCCTCGCCCTCCTCGCTCTCATAGTCCACCTGAGGGGTCACACACACACACACACAGAGCTCGCTCATGTACACACTAAAGAGGAATCGTCGGTTTGGGGAATAGGGCGAGTTCTCACACACCTCCTCCTCTTGTTTTTCTTTTCTCCTGGACTCTGTAGCATCAGCATCACCTTCATTCGCCACGTCATCCACAATCACGGTCTCTTCTGCATCCTCCGCGCCCTCGCCCTGTGGAGAAGAGGCACGTCGTGACCCCGTGATGACCCCGTGATGAGCGTCAGCGGCACATGCGTGTAGGGCTGTAATCTCACAGTCGATTGGTCGATTGTTAGTCGATACGTTCTGGCTCGACCAAAATTGTGATTGGTCAATTTTTTGTTGCGTTCATTTCGTCAGTTCTGTCACTAATCAGTTTAGAGGCGTTCGTTTCATCAGTTTAGCGGCGTTCGTTTCATCAGTTTAGCCGCGTTCGTTTCATCAGTTTAGCGGCGTTCGTTTCATCAGTGTAGCCGCGTTCGTTTCATCAGTTTAGCCGCGTTCGTTTCATCAGTTTAGCGGCGTTCGTTTCATCAGTTTAGAGGCGTTCGTTTCATCAGTTTAGCGGCGTTCGTTTCATCAGTTTAGCCGCGTTCGTTTCATCAGTTTAGCGGCGTTCGTTTCATCAGTGTAGCCGCGTTCGTTTCATCAGTTTAGCCGCGTTCGTTTCATCAGTGTAGCCGCGTTCGTTTCATCAGTTTAGCGGCGTTCGTTTCATCAGTTTAGCGGCGTTCGTTTCATCAGTTTAGAGGCGTTCGTTTCATCAGTTTAGCGGCGTTCGTTTCATCAGTTTAGCCGCGTTCGTTTCATCAGTTTAGCGGCGTTCGTTTCATCAGTGTAGCCGCGTTCGTTTCATCAGTTTAGCCGCGTTCGTTTCATCAGTTTAGCGGCGTTCGTTTCATCAGTTTAGCGGCGTTCGTTTCATCAGTTTAGCGGCGTTCGTTTCATCAGTTTAGCGGCGTTCGTTTCATCAGTTTAGCGGCGTTCGTTTCATCAGTGTAGCCGCGTTCGTTTCATCAGTTTAGCCGCGTTCGTTTCATCAGTTTAGCGGCGTTCGTTTCATCAGTTTAGCGGCGTTCGTTTCATCAGTTTAGCCGCGTTCGTTTCATCAGTTTAGCCGCGTTCGTTTCATCAGTTTAGCCGCGTTCGTTTCATCAGTTTAGCGGCGTTCGTTTCATCAGTTTAGAGGCGTTCGTTTCATCAGTTTAGCGGCGTTCGTTTCATCAGTTTAGCGGCGTTCGTTTCATCAGTTTAGCCGCGTTCGTTTCATCAGTTTAGCCGCGTTCGTTTCATCAGTTTAGCCGCGTTCGTTTCATCAGTTTAGCCGCGTTCGTTTCATCAGTTTAGCCGCGTTCGTTTCATCAGTTTAGCCGCGTTCGTTTCATCAGTTTAGAGGCGTTCGTTTCATCAGTGTAGCGGCGTTCGTTTCATCAGTTTAGCCGCGTTCGTTTCATCAGTTTAGCGGCGTTCGTTTCATCAGTGTAGCGGCGTTCGTTTCATCAGTTTAGCCGCGTTCGTTTCATCAGTTTAGCGCGTTCGTTTCATCAGTTTAGCGGCGTTTGTTTCATCAGTTTAGCGGCGTTAGTCATCAGTTTAGCGGCGTTCGTTTCATCAGTTTAGCGGCGTTCGTTTCATCAGTTTAGTGGCGTTCGTTTCATCAGTTTAGCGGCGTTCGTTTCATCAGTTTAGCCGCGTTCGTTTCATCAGTTTAGCCGCGTTCGTTTCATCAGTTTAGCGGCGTTCGTTTCGTCAGTTTAGAGGCGTTCGTTTCATCAGTTTAGAGGCGTTCGTTTCATCAGTTTAGCGGCGTTCGTTTCATCAGTTTAGCCGCGTTCGTTTCATCAGTTTAGAGGCGTTCGTTTCATCAGTGTAGCGGCGTTCGTTTCATCAGTTTAGCCGCGTTCGTTTCATCAGTTTAGCGGCGTTCGTTTCATCAGTGTAGCGGCGTTCGTTTCATCAGTTTAGCCGCGTTCGTTTCATCAGTTTAGCGCGTTCGTTTCATCAGTTTAGCGGCGTTTGTTTCATCAGTTTAGCGGCGTTAGTCATCAGTTTAGCGGCGTTCGTTTCATCAGTTTAGCGGCGTTCGTTTCATCAGTTTAGTGGCGTTCGTTTCATCAGTTTAGCGGCGTTCGTTTCATCAGTTTAGCCGCGTTCGTTTCATCAGTTTAGCCGCGTTCGTTTCATCAGTTTAGCGGCGTTCGTTTCGTCAGTTTAGAGGCGTTCGTTTCATCAGTTTAGAGGCGTTCGTTTCATCAGTTTAGCGGCGTTCGTTTCATCAGTTTAGCCGCGTTCGTTTCATCAGTTTAGCGGCGTTCGTTTCATCAGTGTAGCCGCGTTCGTTTCATCAGTTTAGCCGCGTTCGTTTCATCAGTTTAGCGGCGTTCGTTTCATCAGTTTAGCCGCGTTCGTTTCATCAGTTTAGCGGCGTTCGTTTCATCAGTTTAGCGGCGTTCGTTTCATCAGTTTAGTGGCGTTCGTTTCATCAGTTTAGCGCGTTCGTTTCATCAGTTTAGCCGCGTTCGTTTCATCAGTTTAGCCGCGTTCGTTTCATCAGTTTAGCGGCGTTCGTTTCATCAGTTTAGAGGCGTTCGTTTCATCAGTTTAGAGGCGTTCGTTTCATCAGTTTAGCGGCGTTCGTTTCATCAGTTTAGCGGCGTTCGTTTCATCAGTTTAGCGGCGTTCGTTTCATCAGTTTAGCGGCGTTCGTTTCATCAGTGTAGCGGCGTTCGTTTCATCAGTGTAGCGGCGTTCGTTTCATCAGTTTAGCGGCGTTCGTTTCATCAGTTTAGCGGCGTTCGTTTCATCAGTGTAGCGGCGTTCGTTTCATCAGTTTAGCCGCGTTCGTTTCATCAGTTTAGCTGCGTTCGTTTCATCAGTTTAGCTGCGTTCGTTTCATCAGTGTAGCGGCGTTCGTTTCATCAGTTTAGCGGCGTTCGTTTCATCAGTTTAGCCGCGTTCGTTTCATCAGTTTAGCCGCGTTCGTTTCATCAGTTTAGCGGCGTTCGTTTCATCAGTTTAACCGCGTTTGTTTCATCAGTTTAGCGGCGTTCGTTTCATCAGTGTAGCGGCGTTCGTTTCATCAGTTTAGCCGCGTTCGTTTCATCAGTGTAGCGGCGTTCGTTTCATCAGTGTAGCGGCGTTCGTTTCATCAGTTTAGCGGCGTTCGTTTCATCAGTTTATTGGCGTTTGTTTCATCAGTTTAGCCGCGTTTGTTTGGTCAGGTGTAAAGCACTAATTGATAATGGGGGTGTCTTCAGATCGCCTGTTCCACAGGTATCAGTCTGTCTCCAGAACACACCCCTGTTTTCACTTCTTTTGGTTTAGCCCAACCCACTGGAGACGAGAGACAGACTGAAGTAGGCTACTTTACTGTATATTATTTATTTAATCGTGAGAGCGTTTTCCAAACGTAATTTTTAGTCGAAAATTTCAGGACTTCAGTCGACCAAGATTTTCTTTGTTTGATTCCAGCCCTATGGATGTGGTGGTCAGCTGTGACCTGTGACCTGTACCTCTCTGGCCTCGACCCCACCGGCTCCTCCATCCACATCGCTCGCAGTGGCTCTGCGCGCATCCACCACACCGATCGCAGCCAGTTTAGTGCTCAGCTTCTTAATGGCCTCCAGAAACATGCGGAAGAAACTGCAGAGTGCAAACAAATAGCGTTGTAGAACTCAAGACCCGTCTTAAGACCATTTTTGAAGATCTTGGTCAAGACCAGTCAAGACCACAACTGCAGGATAATCACTACGGTAAACATTAATGTGATTTGATGTAAAACTAACTGCTTAAGATGCATTCAATAACAATGTTATTTTGTGTTACTGTGATGCCAGTTTCAAAAATTCAATAAAGTATTCTCAAAAATGGCTAAAATTTATATAAATGGCTAAAACATTGGGATTTGTTTTTACATTTTATAGAACAATATAATTAAGCAACATCCCAAGAGCTGATTTCATGAATATAAGCGTGATTGCAAATTATATATATTTATACAAGCGTTTAATAAACCAGAAGTTAATATTAAATGACACATTTTAAACTGTGTCTTTGCTAATTCGGCAACGCTTCTGCTTTGAACAAATCGGTTCAATAAATGATTCTGTGAATGTTAAATAATGTTTTAATGTTAAATTAATCTGAACATTATGTATGAAGGTGTAACTGTACCAATTCAGATGAAACTTCTGTGCCATGAGTTCTACTGTCAGTGATTTGATTGGTGACAGCGCTATAGTGTCTTACTATTACAAATATATTTATTCATTATAAGACAGTCGATATGGATCTTTTAGATGAATTTAAGGAGTGCTGGTCTGGTCTTGGTCTCGGTTTAGGAGGTCTTGACTACAACACTAATTAGTAGTAATATGCATTGCTAAGGACTTCATTTGGACGACTTTAAAGGAGAGTCTTGTCTTGATCTTGGTTTAGATTGGTCTTGACTACAACACCACAAACAAGCCTGACCTCTGCTCCATGAATTGGAGGATCTGACTGGGGGTCAGCAGCTTATCTTGCTGGTACAGCTCCGGAGGCAGGAAGTGGAACACCAGTTTGAAGACTCGTGATTTCTGGCCTTGTTTCCTCTCCATGCGGAACGTCTCTGTCACATCCACCTTGTGAAGCACCTGTGAAGATCAAGAGCACAGCAAGCTCTCAGGTTTCATTAAAGGAAGTGTGTGTGAGATTGTGGCCTAAACTGGTCCTGCAATCCCTTTAAATGACTGTAGAGCGGTGTATGCTCCTCCCCCTCCCCCTGACTCGAGGTTGCCAGATTGGCTGCAGGAGCAGCAGAACGTTTGTAGATCTGCAGCTGTGGTAACTAGAGCAGATCTGGCAACCCCAAACACTACTGACTCCTGATTGGTCGATCAGTAGAGGGCGGAGCTTCAGGCCAAAACACAACATGACATCATCAACATCAGCTGAGGGCAACAACAACTTTATAATGACAATAACCTGCCGGACTACTGCTGGCAGTGATAGAAGTGTTAGAAATGAACATGATTTATTAATGTCTAGAGGCACATCAGGGCCATTTTATGATTCATTTAAATACATTTCTTACATACAGTTCCTCTAAAACCCCTTAACTCTCACACCCCTTTTTTGAGAATAGACATGAAAATGCACTATCCAAACTTAAAGGGCTGTAATTCAAGAATGCATTGGAATATAGAGTTAGGTCTGGGCTTGTTTTAAAGAAAAAACTGGGATTATTGCTGAAGTAAAAGCATTTAAAAATATGAAAGTATGAAAAAGTTATGGAAGTTTAAATGTACCGTAAATGGAAAATATTGTACTACAAAATATATTTTACAAAAAATGTTTTACTCTAAAATTACTGTAAAAAATGTAAAGTCATATGATTAACCAAGCTCCAAATTTGAAGTTGATATCACAAAAATTGAAGTTCCCATGAGATTTTGTTTCGGCGCTGTCCCGAAACTAGCCACCGGGTGTCTCACGCATTCCATTTTTTTTTTGTGCAATTTCCTGTAAATTACTGTCCAAATATCTGTCCACTTCCATCACAAAACAGTCACCAAATATGGAACCGTGAGACTCTGACCTTTCCGACAATATGCGTTTTGTCAAGATTAGAAACTATTTTGATTATAAAGCAGTTAAAATACATTTCGTAATATGAAACATGACACCGCCCAATAGGGGGAGGAGCCTGCCAGAAGAAATTTAGAGTTTCTGTTGATCAATAAAACGCAGCTCATATCAGATGATCAATAAAACGCAGCTCATATCAGATGATCAATAAAACGCAGCTCATATCAGATGATCAATAAAACGCAGCTCATATCAGATGATCAATAAAACGCAGCTCATATCTGCTTTATCCAGTGACAGGAACTCCATTAAATCTGCATATAGTGCGGGAGTTGAAGATCAGATTTATATCCGTTTTGCAGAGACACATTTATGAGCCCAAGTGTAGGCACAGTTTTGAGCATGCATGAGCCTGAGGCGTACCTCTGATAAACACACGCGTGTTATCTTCTTCCTCAGGGTCTTGGCTCGCTTCAGGGCCTTCTTGCCGGTCAGAACAGGGATGCTCATCATGGGCGTTTTGATTCTGGAGCTCGCGATCATCAGGATTTCTCTTAATCTGTGGAGAAGATGAGGAGTTAATGCTGAGAGATTGGGTTAGAAACACAATAAAGGCCCTTTCACACTGGACACCATTTTGATGTGTGAATAATTCGCACAATGGCTTTATTTTTTGATCAGCTGTGTGTAATGAGCGCTTCCACACCGAACGCGAATGTGCTGCGGTGAAAAAACTAAAAAATGTTCTTTAAGACTGGAGCACCCAAAATCTTCTTCTCTGTCTTTTAAATAAAACGTAAAGCTCATCTTTACTGAATGATGAAGGGCCCGTGTTTGCTCAGCTGTCGCCGTGAATGTTTTGTAATGTACGAGCTCTGAAATGTCGCAAATTCGTGTCGCGGCTGATGTGAATTAGCCTGGATGCCAGCTGAATTTAGCCCCGCCCACAACATTTTTAGGTCGGGCGGTTCGGTCTGGCCTCGATCCATAGAGGAGTAATTATGCCTGAACAGAAACTGACCAATGAGATCATCAGGGCGGGCTTTAGACGATGATGGACAGATGATCAACAGAAACCGACCAATGAGATCATCAGGGCGGGCTTTAGCCGATGACGGACAGATGATCAACAGAAACCGACCAATGAGATCATCAGGGCGGGCTTTAGACGATGATTAACAGAAACTGACCAATGAGATCATCAGGGCGGGCTTTAGCTTATGACGGACAGATGATCAACAGAAACTGACCAATGAGATCATCAGGGCGGGCTTTAGCCGATGACGGACAGATGATCAACAGAAACCGACCAATGAGATCATCAGGGCGGGCTTTAGCCTATGACGGACAGATGATCAACAGAAACCGACCAATGAGATCAGGGCGGGCTTTAGCCGATGACGGACAGATGATCAACAGAAACTGACCAATGAGATCATCAGGGCGGGCTTTAGCCGATGACGGACAGATGATCAACAGAAACTGACCAATGAGATCATCAGGGCGGGCTTTAGCCGATGACGGACAGATGATCGACAGAAACTGACCAATGAGATCAGGGCGGGCTTTAGCCGATGACGGACAGATGATCAACAGAAACCGACCAATGAGATCATCAGGGCAGGCTTTAGCCGATGACGGACAGATGATCAACAGAAACCGACCAATGAGATCATCAGGGCGGGCTTTAGCCGATGACGGACAGATGATCGACAGAAACTGACCAATGAGATCATCAGGGCGGGCTTTAGCCGATGACGGACAGATGATCGACAGAAACTGACCAATGAGATCATCAGGGCGGGCTTTAACCGATGACGGACAGATGATCGACAGAAACTGACTAATGAGATCATCAGGGCGGGCTTTAGCCGATGACGGACAGATGATCGACAGAAACTGACCAATGAGATCATCAGGGCGGGCTTTAGCCGATGACGGACAGATGATCGACAGAAACTGACCAATGAGGTCATCAGGGCGGGCTTTAGCCGATGACGGACAGATGATCAACAGAAACTGACCAATGAGATCATCAGGGCGGGCTTTAGCCGATGACGGACAGATGATCAACAGAAACTGGCCAATGAGATCATCAGGGCGGGCTTTAGCCGATGACGGACAGATGATCAACAGAAACTGACCAATGAGATCATCAGGGCGGGCTTTAGCCGATGACGGACAGATGATCAACAGAAACTGACCAATGAGATCAGCAGGGCGGGCTTTAGCCGATGACGGACAGATGATCAACAGAAACTGACCAATGAGATCATCAGGGCGGGCTTTAGACGATGACGGACAGATGATCAACAGAAACTGACCAATGAGATCATCAGGGCGGGCTTTAGCCGATGATGGACAGATGATCAACAGAAACTGACCAATGAGATCATCAGGGCGGGCTTTAGCCGATGACGGACAGATGATCAACAGTAACTGACCAATGAGATCATCAGGGCGGGCTTTAGCCGATGACGGACAGATGATCAACAGTAACTGACCAATGAGATCATCAGGGCAGGCTTTAGCCGATGACGGACAGATGATCAACAGTAACTGACCAATGAGATCATCAGGGCGGGCTTTAGCCGATGACGGACAGATGATCAACAGTAACTGACCAATGAGATCATCAGGGCGGGCTTTAGCCGATGATGGACAGATGATCAACAGTAACTGACCAATGAGATCATCAGGGCAGGCTTTAGCCGATGATGGACAGATGATCAACAGTAACTGACCAATGAGATCATCAGGGCGGGCTTTAGCCGATGATGGACAGATGATCAACAGTAACTGACCAATGAGATCATCAGGGCGGGCTTTAGCCGATGATGGACAGATGATCAACAGTAACTGACCAATGAGATCATCAGGGCGGGCTTTAGCCGATGATGGACAGATGATCAACAGTAACTGACCAATGAGATCATCAGGGCGGGCTTTAGCCGATGATGGACAGATGATCAACAGTAACTGACCAATGAGATCATTAGGGCGGGCTTTAGCCGATGATGGACAGATGATCAACAGTAGCATAATCATCATGTCTTCATAGGGGCTTGGGTTATATTTGTTTGAATCCTAAACGGAGAGCTTGTTCGTATCTGCATCACCTTCATTATTTCTCTCAGTAATGATGATCATGTTGGGTCAGTACTCTGTGTATCATTATATTATTTTATTTTTTTACAACACCGGCTAAGATCGTTTATTCCAGCGCGCCTGCAGACAGGGTTGCCAAGTTTTATAACAAAACCCGCCAACTACTAGCCCTAAACAATAGCTTCTCAGAGGGTTCTCCTGGGGAGAAAATGGTGTTTGGGGGTAAAATGTGTGTTATTTTGGCAAGATTGCTGCTAAAATTTGCACTCATGGGTCTATATATCACATAATAGTCGCTTCAACCCGCGGACATAGAAAACAACCCGCTGGAAAAAACACAGACTTGGCAACACAGTGCAGTTGAGCTCGGTTGACATCTATAACGTTATGCGTCACTTAGTTGCTCTGATTGGTTGTTGGTCTGTCCAATCGAGGTCTTTCCTGGTTGGGTTGAAACAAGCCCCATAATCACAGCCCAATGAGCATCAGACTCATATTCTGACTAGAGCTGAGGATGACCACGGCAGGCTAGATGTGAATGGTTTTGACACGAAATTAATCGCATGCGAAATATTTGCTTTTTTGCTTCCCATTTTTCGTTACGCATCTGTTGTGAAGGGGGCTAAACACTCGTACTGACTGTCATCGAGTCTCAGAGTTGTGTGAGCTCTGTGTGTGTGTGTGTGTGTGTGTGTGTGATCTGACCTGGGGATGCCCAGCGTGACGTTCATCTCTCCTCTGCCAGGTGTTTTGTGTGTGTGTGTGTGTGTGTGTGTGATCTGACCTGGGGATGCCCAGCGTGACGTTCATCTCTCCTCTGCCAGGTGT